>NW_028317933.1:12745000-13045000 GCF_062004578.1 Staurois parvus
TATAATTTATGACTTTGTGTTTCAAGTTTTATCATATCCGGAATGTTTACTAGACTCTTGTTTGGATAGATTTCAGTGAGTTATTCCTAAAAATGACAGGCCTACAATAAAAAAAACGACATATTTCCATGCAAAATAATGGTACCGCTTTCAGCACCAAAAATCTGAAATAATCATACCGCCAGGGATGTTAATTTTAAAAATGGATGGCACTGCAACTCACTAATACCTGTATAATGCATTGTGGTAGAGTGCATGTTACTGCAACGCACTCCAATGGGGAGCTGTGAGTGGACTCTAGTATGTTAAAGTGTATGTATAGCCAAAATTTTTCTTTAGAGTCCATTTAGACAATTGTATTGCTGCTTTTCCATTCTTTTTAACCTCTTGGTGCCGGCGCCTCCCGGCCCTCTAAGGGTTTCAGAAGCCAGGAGGCGGGATGGGGTTTTAGGGTCAAGTGACTGCTGTGATTCGCTGTCACGGCGGTCACATGATCGGGAAAGGTCCCGATCGCAAGAGGAGATCGGGACCTTTCTGTGAGTACCCGACATGTGGGTTGGGGGCGCGCGCTCTCAGCACATATGTTTTTCTTAATTGCACGCAAATGTACGGCCGCTCGGCATCAAGGCCCAGACGCCGGGAGGCTGCACATTTGCGTGCGGCCGGCGCCAAGAGGTTAAAGTATAGCTAAAGGCAAAACTTTTTCTTTTTTTTAGTTTTGGAAAGAGTGCAAAGGGATTTTATTTATTTCAGGTACTTATATAGCGCCATCAATTTATGCAGCACTTTACATATCTATTGTACATTCACATCAGTCCCTAACCCTCAAGAAGCGTACAATCTAAGGTCTCTCAGCCTGGGTTTACACTGATGCTGTGCGGAACTTGCAGCGGTTTCTGTGCGAATTCCGCACCGCATCAGAATCGCACCCCATTCATGCGAACCGCTGCGTGTGTTTATGTTAAGTTAACAACACCCCAAAATCGGTCCGCAAAACGAGGTGCGATGTGCAGAATCGGATTGCATGGGTGTGAATACGTATGCGATCCGATTCTAGTGTGAACCAAAAAAAGGGTCCTGTACCTTTTTGATACGGATGCGGTGCGATTTGAGCCATACAAAATGTACGGCTCAATTCGCACTGCACAGAATTTGCATGTGATTTGCACAGGAATGCGGTGCGGTTCCTGTGCGAATGACATGACATACGATAAGCCGCACCACACAAGTGTGAACCCAGGGCTAAATCACATTCATACATATATATACTAGGGACAATTTAGACAGGAGCCAAATCACCTACCAGCATGTCCTTTGAAGTGTTGAAGGAAACCGGAGTAGCCGGAGGAAACCCACGCCGGGGAGAACATGCAAACTCCGTGCAGGTAGTATGAATGCTTGTCAGTTTTTACTGCCGTCTGTGCCCCCATTAGGGAGACTCACCCTCTGCATTTGTCATGTTTGTCATGTTTACCTTTATCATTGAAAGTAAAAGTAAAGAAAATCCCAAATTGTGGGTTGTCCCCAGAACAGTAATAAAGGGGAAATCTACCAATGGGGACACTAGTTCTGGTGACCTGGGGATCCCCAAGGGATTCCCTTAATTTGCAGGGATTTCCTTTCACCTCCTGTTTGGCTATGGGACAGGAAGTGAAGGGAAATCTCCCCAATGGGATGGTGAAAAAATAACCCTCCCTTACTCTATCCAAATTAAAAAGAAAAAACTTGCCTATAATTCTGCTTTAAATTACACCACAATGCATATGCATGACTAGTGCACCAGAGATCGGTTCATCCAGATCCCTTTACCTATAACTCTTACTTAAATAAAAACATGACACCGATTTGGAGTAAATGGCCAACGTGGCCTTTTATTATTAATCACACAATTTTAAACACCAAACCAATTCCTTATACAGAAAATATACCAATTTTGTTGTTGGTCTTCGAAGGCCCCATCCACAAATTATCTGAAATGCACCTGCGGACCCCATATACCACCAGGCCTTCAGCCTCAACCACCCAGCTCGGAGACAACCTTACCGTCCGCAGTGCAGCACCACCACATTCCAGTTAAACCTTGGTTAACTGGAATGTTCCCCGGGCACACCATACCACCGATGGGTCCCACACCATTCTCTGTACCTTCAAGATAATACCCGCCTCCAAAGACCAACAAACTGCCACAACACGCTGGGTAAGCCCTTACCCATGCGTGCCCCACCACAAAGGGACTGCTCTCTGCACACCATCCTGTAAACCCAGAGACCACAAATCCGTCCCAACTGCGTTAAGATGTACCCCATCATTCTGCAGATACCGCCAGGTATCCACCTCCAACTCCAAATGCCGGACCACCAACCCCCCATTCCGAATGAAAAAGCGCCCCACCTCCTTGTTGACCTTTATCCGCGCTTTATTGAGCCGCTCCACCGACCGCGCCAAACGCCAAGAGGCGCGGGCTACCATATCCGACCATACCAACACCATGTCCGGATAATCCCTCCGCAAGAGCAGAAAGTCCATCTTTACGTCCCTCATCAACTCCCGCATGGACCGAACTCCCAGATCATTACCCCCCGCATGCAATACCAGAACATCCGGTGGCCTATCCAGACTAGCAAAACGCCGAACTTCAGGCACCACACGACCCCACAACATCCCCGGCACACCTATCCATCGCACGCAAGCCTCCTGTCTAGTCAATCTCAACTGTCGCCCATTAGGCCTCACATCCGCCCGCCTGGCCCCCCAAAAAACGTAGGAGTGCCCCAGGATCCACACCAGGCGCACCGCTCCATCTGAAAATAAAAGAGCAAGAACTACCACCAGAACAAAAAACGGCACAGAGACAGGACAAACTCCCCCCAACCCAGGGACAACAACCCGGGATCCAACCTTAATCAACCCAACAGATGCGGACGAATGTACAAGCGAAACCTCTGAGAATCCCATCTACCAATACGTTTTACCGCCGCATCTGACAAACCCCACCGGGCGGCCTCAGTAGCCGCCCCAATCCGAAACGAGTGAGAGGCATACAAAGATGCATCCAAACCCACAACCTTCAAACAGCGTCGAAAAACCGACACAAATTGAAAACGAGTTAACGGGGACCCATCCTCATGCATGAAAAAAGAGCCACTCCCCACCGGACGACGGGACAAAAAGTCACGAACCGCCCGCACCGGGCACACTAATGATGTAGGAAGGGCAAGAAACCTCACCCGCGCACCACGACCCAATTGGTCCGTCTTGGACCGACGGACAAACACCTCCACCCAATCACTAGAGACCCTGACATCATCCCCCAACAACCCCCCAAGAACGGATTTGGATGGACTGACAAGCTCCCCAATATGCAATGCCCCAAAGAAAGCCACCGCAAAGGCCGCCCGAAATAAGTACACCTCAAAGTCTGAAAAGCAAACATAGCGCAGATGCTCAAACAACGATCCTAACAACTCGAAGGACACCGGACGACGAGAATCCTTACTGCGACAAGCCCTACGGTAACCTCGAAGAGCCTGTCGTACCCAAAATTCTTTCGTGAAGTCCCGACACCCTTGAAGCTTAAAGAGGAAGGCCAAGCCAGCCAACCGCCTATCCACCGCAGCAGCCGACACCCCCCGTTCCAAGTTCCTTGCCAAATAATACAAAACAGCCACCCCTACCTCCGGGCCCCACGGATCTATCTCGACCTGTTGTAACAAATCCCGCCACTCTCGCCAGACCTTCGAGTATGCCGACCATGTCGCCTCACTCACCGACCTCCGGATCCAACCTGCAACGACCCCAAGGCAATCTCCCACAGCCAGTCGGGACAAGGAACCCCGTGTTGCTCCGCCGCCGGCGCCAACTCTTGGAATTTGTCCCACTGAAAACGAGACAAAGCGTCAGCCAAGATGTTATCAACCCCAGGGAGATGCACAGCATGGAGAAAAACGTTCAGCTGCAGGCAACGCAGCACTAAATGGCGAAGCAAGCCATCCACTGGTTGCGAGGAAGCCGAGACCCGGTTGATGACCTGAACCACCCCCAAGTTGTCGCAATGAAAACGAACCTTCTGATTCCTAAAATTTTCACCCCAAACCTCAACCGCCAATACCACCGGAAAAAAATCCAACAGCACCAGGTTACTAAGGAAACCCGCCGCAGCCCAAGAAGAAGGCCACGGAGCCGCACTCCACCGCCCCCTAAAAAAGGCCCCATATCCCCCGGAAGCCGCCGCATCCGTGAACAATTCGAATTCAAAATTACTGACTGGTCCCGACATCCACAGCGCCCGTCCATTAAAGTCCTCCAAAAAGGTATGCCAAATCCGCAAGTCCTCCCGATGTTCCCTAGTTAAACGAATAAAATGCAAAGGGGAAGTAATGCCCGCCGTCGCCGCCGCCAGCCGGCGGCAAAATACTTGCCCCATCGGCAGGATACGACAAGCGAAGTTCAGCTTACCCAGCAACGACTGCAAGGCCCGTAGCTGAATTTTCCGCTTGCCCAGCACCCCACGAATTTCCCCTTGTAGGGCCAACAATTTGTCCCCTGGCAGCCGGCACTCCATGGCATCCGAGTCCAAAACGATGCCCAGAAAAGTCATCACTGAAGCCGGGCCCTCAGTCTTGTCCAAAGCCAATGGAATCCCGAAACGGTCAGCAACGTGTTGCAACGTAGCCAACAAAACCGCGCAAACCCTGGAAGCGGGCGGACCCACGCAAAGAAAATCATCCAAATAATGGATGACCGAATTTCTCTCGGAGACATCCCGCACCACCCACTCCAAGAACGAACTGAACCGCTCAAACAATGCGCAAGAAATCGAACACCCCATGGGAAGGCACTTATCAACGTAAAACGAACCCTGCCAATGGCACCCCAGAAAACGAAAACTATCCGGATGAACCGGCAACAAGCGAAATGCGGACTCAATAACTGACTTCGCCATAAGCGAACCGCGCCCATAACGACGAACCCAGAAAACTGCCGCATCAAACGATGTGTAAGACACCGAACAGAACTGCGGATCGATGGCGTCATTAACCGACCCCCCTTTGGGGAAAGACAGGTGGTGAATCAACCGGAACGAATTCGGCTCCTTCTTGGGCACCACCCCCAAGGGTGAAACCACCAGATCTGAAAACGGAGCACAAGAAAACGGCCCGCCCATACGTCCCAACCCCACTTCCTTACTCAACTGCGCCGAAACCACCTCAGCATGCTGCACCGCCGACCGTAAGTTACGAGCTAAAGGGGGGATCGAAGTCAAACTACACGGAATACGAAAACCCTCCGAAAAACCGGCCAACAGCAGCCCGGCGGCTGCTCGATCCGGATATCTATTTAGGAAAGGCTGCATCCTTTCCACTTTCACCGGAGTTGTCCCTCTTATTCGCATGCTCTCCGGGCAGGCCTCTACCCCGCTTGAAACAGCGCGACAAAGGATGGGAGCCGCCGCAACCTGAACACTCATGTTTAAAACGGCAGGACCCCCCGAAACGACACGCGCCCTCTTGGAACTGCCAACACACACCCCTACGCTTTGAGGCCGATTGTCCTGGGGAGAATGAACCACCGACCCCACCCTGAAAAAACGGACCGGGAGCCCGCACAGGAGTCATGAGGCGCATCCAAAGGCCAATGTCCTTATGGTCCCAACGCAATGAAGGGCGAACAGCCCGCCTCTGCCGAAACTGCTCGTCGTATCGAAGCCATGCGGTCCCACCGTAAACCCTGTTAGCCTCGCTAATGGCATCCAGGTAACAAAAGAGAGCTGAGCAATGTTCAGGAGTCTTCTCCCCAATGACACTGGCCATGATCGCAAATGCCTGCATCCAATTTGCAAATGTCCGCGGGATAAAACGAAAACGCCGCTTCTCAGCGTCCTCTCGCCTACCCTCGTCAACCCGCGACCCATCTAACGGAAAACGCTCCAAAGGCAAGAGCGTGAAAATGTCCACATACTCCCCTCTCCAAATCCGCTCTCGAACCTCCGACGGTAAGTGCGCACCCAAAGGGCCCTCAAAACATACGTATACCTCACCCTTGGCCGAGTCCACCACGCCTACTGTCCCGGAGACCCCAGCACCCCCATCCACAACCCCGGAAACCAGAGCACCTGTTTCCGCTGTAACCACCCCTGGCGCAGAACCAGGAGGGGGAGAAACCCCCGAGCTCCGCCTGTCCCCTCCCTCCTGCTCTAGGACCCCGACACCCGGCGGCAGAAGCCACGCCGAAGCAGGCCCAAGGGCCCTACCCTCACCGTGCTCAAAACGCAGCAACAAATCCCTCAGGCCGGACATCAAATCGCCGAGACCCCCCCCTAAACCTGACGCGGGAATGCCCACATCCCTCTCCGCCGAGGCCGCGCCCCCGCCTCCCCCCAACAGGTCCCGAAGCGCCGAAGAGAATAAAATAGGGAACTCACCAGGCTGCCCAGGAGATGTCCCATCAGCCGCGCATCCCGACTCCATCGCCGCAGAGCGGCCAGCTGTCACCCCCGCATCGGGTTCAGACAGCTCGCCCTCCGATCTTTCGACCTCTTCTTGACGGCTGCATGGCCTCCCCGTCCCAGGAGCCACGGGTCCCTCCGGGCCGTGCCGCAGCTGACTCCGCCTCCTGGCACCAGCCACGCCCCTCGACGTCCCTGGTCTCCGTCCCGTCACACTTTCCTCAGCACTCTGCCCAGAGCTGCCCTTCTGCTTGCTCCTCTTCAGAGCCGCCGCTCCATGCTGTACAGGTGGCCCGCCGACTGCAGCAGGGGACAGCCCGGCAGCCGCAGCGCTCCTTCTCCCACGTTGGGCTCCCTCCCTGACATGCACTTTGCCAGTGGAGGAGCCGTTACCGTCCCGTCTCTGTTGCCGTGCGGGCGGGGGGGAGGGGCTTCCTCCGTGTGAAACCCCGCCCACCGAGCTCCGCCGAAGCTGAGGATTCCTCCCGGCTCCCCCACGAGCAGAGGCCAGAGAGTGCCTTGCCTGCGGGGCCGGAGGGTCCCGTGCGGGGCTCCTGATGCGGCGCTGAGCTCTGGGGGATGGGGAGTCCGGACTGAAGCGCTCCGGAGGCCGAGACCTCAGAGCACGTGGGCGCTCCCGCCCCTCTTCCTCTGGTGATAAGCCCGGGCCTCGTGATAAGCCCGGGTCAAGTGACAAGCCCGGGTCCTGCAAAAAGGCAGAGACCCGGCTCTGCAGCCAGTCTATTCCTCGTGAGGCTGCCGCCTCACGCAGCTGGGCCACCAGACCATCCATGACAGCCCCACTGTCTCTCAGGGAAAAGGCCCTAATAATGCTGGCGTAGGTAGGGTGGGAGGGAGGCTCACAGAAGCTCACTCACCAACGTCCAGCTCCGAATGACCGCCCCCCCACCCAGTCCACCCCACCCAAAGGTGCCAAGGAGACCACCCACGTTCTCCTTCTACCAACCAGCTCCCACCTATACATTTTCAAACCCCCTGCACTGACTTAACCCTTTCTAGCCTTCCTTACCCACTCTGGGCCTAGTCATGCCTGCCCTGCGCTACTTCTTTCCTGTCATTTACGCTACGGGCATTACTTTACTGTCTGCCACAATGCATTTATTTCAGGTACTTATATAGTGCTGTCAATTTACCCAGATATGATGTACGTTCACATCAGTCCCTAACCTTCAAGGAGTGTACAATCTAAGGTCCCTAGCTCACATACACACTAGGGCCAATTTAGACAGGAGCCAATTAACCTACCAGAATGTCTTTGGAGTGTGGGAGGAAACCAGAGTACCTGGAGGAAACCCACACAGGCACAGGGAGAACATGCATATTCCAGGCAGGTGGTGTCGTGGCTGGGATTTGAACCAACGACTCTTGTACTGCCAGGCAGAAGTGCTAACCACAGTTAGCCACTGTGCTGCCCAATAATGCACCATATTGCACCATATTGCATTGAAATAAGTTCAATGATTTGGGGAATTTTTTTGATACACTGGCAGCCTTCTTTTCCATTGGCTGCCCTTGCATAAGGCTCGTTAATGCACAATATGCAAGTGAGTTAGCACACTGCAAAAATAAAATAGGGAAGGGTTAAAAACCTACATTGGGGTATTTTATGCTGTTTGTGTTGGAGAGATCTCTGTTATATTTGTGTCTCAGAGATACTACAGGTCCAATCGCTGACAAAATCATGTAGACTTCACCTCCGCAACATCTCCAAGATACGACCGTTCCTGACCCCGGAAACCACTAAGCAACTCCTTCACTCCCTTATTATATCACGCCTTGACTATTGTAACTCCCTCCTCATCGGCCTACCTCATCGCAGGCTATCCCCACTCCAGTCTATCTTGAATGCTGCGGCCAGACTCATCAACCTTACTGACCGCTCCATATCCGCCACCCCTCTCTGCCAATCCCTCCACTGGCTTCCAATTGCCCAACGGATAAAATTCAAAACGCTAACACTGATGTATAAAGCCGTTCATAATACTGCCCCAAACTACATCACCGATCTTGTCTCTAAATATCACCCAAACCGTACTCTCCGCTCCTCACAAGACCTCTTACTCTCTAGCACTCTTGTCTCCTCCTCCCATGCTCGTCTCCAGGACTTCTCCAGGGCTTCCCCCATCCTCTGGAACTCCCAACCCTAATCCATCAGACCATCACCTACTCTGCTCACCTTTAGGCTCACTCTGAAAACCTATCTCTTCAGGGAAGCCTACCCCACCCTCAGCTAATACTGAACTCCTCCTACCACTCCATCCCCCACAGCTATTTCCTCCTGTACCACTATCCCCTCCCTCCTAGTTTGTAAGCTCCAAGGAGCAGGGCCCTCCTAACCCTCTTATATTGAATCGTATTGTTACTGTACTGTCTTGTGTACTGTCACCCACCATAATGTAAAGCGTTGAGCAAACTGTCGGTGCTATATAAATCCTGTATAATAATAATACTACAGGAAAATCTTTAAAATGATCATAGTCCGCTCTTGGACAATTTTCACAAAGACAAGTGTCTCCATTGGAAGATTTCCTCTTTATTTTTTCTCTGGTGACAACTGTAACTGCTGGTTTGCCCTTCATTCTGTCTTGGTTACAATGGTCACCAGGACAGAGGATGACTCTACCTAGCAGAGACAGCAGTAAAAACATGACAGTAGAACTAGTATTCTAGCGTGTATATATATATATATATATATGGAAATTTTCTTTCAAACTTCCCATTTATTGCTGTGTTCGGAGTCTGTGGTACTTGTGCCCTTCTAGTGACATTTGTACCCTTTCTGAGGTTTCTTATCTCCCCAGCACAGACTGCCCGATCCCTCCTCTGCCCTTCCTCCTGTGTTCAGATCTTCTCAGGACACCTCGCAGTGCTGACGCTCATCAGGGACACTCAGACATTGGAGTCTTGCCATGTAGAGAGAACTATTCTTAATTCCATAAAAGGTTTTGGATAAAAGGAGTCATCACATTGGGCTTACTCAGTGAGATAGGAAAAATCACAATGAAATAAAGCCTATGCATCAGGAATTGCTGACTTTTTCCAAAGTCCAATGAACCGTATTCAGAGGGTAGTAACTTATTAACCCATCAGAATAATTCCAGTACCTTGACTACTATAAGGGCACATCCACACCAGAACTCAGCACAGGAAACCTGCGTTCCGTGCGTGTTTCCCGCACCACATTCCAAACAACACTGGGTGTGCGATCTGCTGTGGGTGTCAATGTTCCTAACCAACCCCTGAATGCAGATGCGTTTGCCTGCACTGGATCACATAGTACCGCAGTACCATGCGTTTTGGTGCGGTATGTGTTTGAAAAGTAATGCATGTACTACTTTCTGTGCAATCATGTGCGATTTCATTTGAAGGGGCTGAAAATCAAACTGCACTGAATTGTACAGGAACTTGGACTGTGTTCCTATGCAGTTTTATTTATTTCAGGGACTTATATAGCCATCAATTTTTGCAGTGCCTTACATATATATATTGTACATTCACATCAGTCCCGTACAGTCTAAGGTCCCTAACTTACAGTCATACATACACATACTAGGGCCAATTTAGACAGGATCCAATTAACCTACCAGCATGTCTTTGGAGAGTGGGAGGAAACCGGAGTACCCAGATGAAACCCACGCAGGCACAAGGAGAACATGCAAACTCCAGGCAGGTGGTGACGTGGCTGGAACTCAAACCAACGACCCTAGTGCTGCCAGGCGGAAGTGCTAACCATTTAGCTACAGTTCAGCTGTGACCCGGCTGTTTCATGTACATGGCGGAACAGGGGCTGTAGAGCCAGGACCGGTGCTTTCACTAGGCAAACTAGGCAGCTGCCTAGGGCACACTGCCAGCTAAGGGCATCTGGGCGCAGCACAGGATGGCACTCTATCTGTATGGGATGCCGCCATGTCAGCTGAGAGGAGGGGTGGCATAGGGGAGGAAGGAAGGACAGAGGAAGATTCCAGGTGTCTGGGGCTAGTATAGCAGCTGAACTGCTGCTCCTTCCAGTGTTCCTCTCAGACTCAGTCCCTTGTTGGTAGGAGCAAAGATTTTTTTCAGCAGAAACGGGGAGAACACATGTCCACCACTGAATGCATGCAAGGGGTGCTGCAGTGTGCTCGAATGTCTACTGATGCTGGTTACTGGAGGATCTATTGTTACTGGAGGGGATCTATTTTTGCATGGTGGTCTATTGTTGCTGGGGAAGTCTGTTGTTGCTGGTAAGGGATCTATTGTTGCTGGTAGGGTATATGCTGTTGAGGGGGATCTATTGTTGCTGGCTGCTAGAGAGTCTATTGATCCTGGTTGCTTGGGTATTTGTTGCTGTTGCTTTGGGTCTGTTATCATTATTATACAGGATTTATATAGCGCCAACAGTTTGCTCAGCACTTTACAATATAACGGGAGACAATACAGCAACAATACAGTTCAATACAAGAGGGTTAGGAGGGCCTGATCCTTGGAGCTTACAATCTAGGAGGGAGGGGCTAGTGGTACAAAAGGTAATAGCTGTGGGGGATGGACTGGTTGGAAGAGTAGAAGTTTCCATTATTAGCTGAGGGCAGGATAGGCTTCCCTGAAGAGATAGGTTTTCAGAGATCGCCTAAAAGTGAGCAGAGTAGGCGATAGTCTGATAAATTGGGGTAGAGAGTTCCAGAGGATGGGGGAAGCTCTGGAGAAGTCCTGGAGACAAGCATGGGAGGAGACAAGGGAGCTAGAGAGTAGGAGGTCTTGTGAGGAGCGGAGAGTACAGTTTGGGTGATATTTAGAGACAAGATTGGTGATTTAATTTGGGGCAGAGTTATAAATGGCTTTATATGTTATTGTTAGTGTTTTGAATTTTATCCGTTGGGCAATGGGAAGCCAGTGGAGGGATTGGCAGAGAGGGGTGGCTGATACAGAGCGGTTAGTAAGGTGGATGAGTCTGGCAGCAGCATTCATGATGGACTGAAGAGGGGATAGCCTGCGATGAGGTAGGCCAATGAGGAGGGAGTTACAATAGTCAAGGCGAGATATAACAAGGGAGTGAATAAGTTGCTTAGTGGTTTCTGAGGTTAGGAACGGCAGTATCTTGGAGATGTTGCGGAGATGAAGTCTACAAGTCTACAAGATTTGGACAGTGATTGGATTTGGGGACAGATGGGAGTCTTGGATTACACCTAGTACCCTGGAATGAGGGGAGGGACTGATGATTGTATTATTGATCTTGATGGAGAAGTCAGGGGAGGGGGCACGGGCTGGGGGGAATACTAAGAGCTCAGTTTTGGAAAGATTGAGTTTGAGGAAGTGGAGTGACATCCATTCCGATATATCACTTAGTAGGTTAGTAATGCGAGAGGAGTCTGAAGGGGT
The DNA here is from genome assembly GCF_062004578.1 of Staurois parvus. NCBI lineage: Eukaryota > Metazoa > Chordata > Amphibia > Anura > Ranidae > Staurois > Staurois parvus. Next base: position 12,756,819 of record NW_028317933.1, read on the forward strand.
GAGGTGGTATTTTGTTGCCATGGTCCACAGTTACTGGGGGAATTAATTGTTGCTGGGGGGGGGGGGTCTATTGCTTGTCTTGTTATCATTAACAAATTCTATACAAATTACTTAGCACCACAAAATAATTGGCTCTGTATTCTCTATCAGGAGGGGTACTATGGGGTGGGTAGGAACCAAGTGCTCACAGGTGGATAGGGGGCGGAGACAACAAGTGATTCATAAGGGGGTACTTCCTGCACCTCTTTTTTGAGAAAAAAGGCCCTGGGTAGGAGTAGTGCCCCATCGATGGTGTCAGTGGTAGAAATAGTGCCCCATTGTTGGTGTCAGTGAGCGGAATAGCGCCTCATTTTTGGTGTCAGTGGAAGGAATAGTGGCAAAATGAATTATTGGGGAAGGGGAGAAAGGTGCCTACGGAACTAATATAGTGTAGTATGTCAATTTATTAAAAAGTAGTTAGTCATATAATATTGCACTCAGAAGGGTGAAGTGTTTGCAGACATGTCATTATGGCAAAAGTCCATAACCGCAGGCAGATGGATGGCTTGAGCCACTGGGAGCTGGATGGAAAGGCAGCCACTGAAGGTGCAGAGAGGATGGGTGCCTTAGAGAGCGGGATGCAAAGCCAGGAGCGCAGTAAGAAATGCAGGAGCTTCATCTGCTGTATGCACTAGCTTGAAAGGACTGCCGTGCAGGAAATGATGAGCAGCCTGGTAACACCACTGAGGGAGTGAGCGTGTGTGACTCCTAGGAGTAGGGCCCCCATTTTTGGTGTCAGTGGAAGGAATAGCACCCCCATTTATGGTGTCAGTGGGAATAGCGCCCCCATTTATGATGTCAGTGGGAATAGCGCCCCCATTTATGGTGTCAGTGGAAGGAATAGGGCCTCCATTTATGGTGTCAGTGGAAGGAATAGAGCCTCCATTTTTGGTGTCAGTGGAAGGAATAGTTCCCCCATTTATGGTGTCAGTGGAAACAATAGGTCCCCATTTATGGTGTCAGTGAGAGGAATAGCGCTCCTATGTTTGGTGTCAGTGGGAGGAATATTTCCCCCATTTTTGGTGTCAGTGGAAGGAATAGCACCCCCATTTATGGTGTCAGTGGGAATAGCGCCCCCATTTATAGTGTCAGTGAGAGGAATAAAGCTCTTATTTTTGGTGTCAGTGGAAGGAATAGTTCCCCCATTTATAGTGTCAGTGGGAGGAATAGTTCTCTGTTGTTGGTGTCAGTGGGAGGAATAGTGTTCCTATTTTTGGTGTCAGTGGAAGGAATAGCACCCCCATTTATGGTGTCAGTGGAAGGAATAGTGCCCCCATTTATGGTGTCAGTGAAAGGAATAGTGCTTCCATTTATGGTGTCAGTGGAAGGAATAGTTCCCCCATTTATGGTGTCAGTGGGAGGAATATTTCCCCCATTTATGGTGTCAGTGGGAGGAATATTTCCCCCATATACGGTGTCAGTGGGAGGAATAGTGCCCCCATTTTTGGTGTCAGTGGAAGGAAAAGTGCCCCCATTTATGGTGTCAGTGGGAGAAATAGTGCTCTGTTGTTGGTGTCAGTGGGAGGAATAGTGCCTCATGAGCCAGTTAAAGGCAAGAAAAGGACTACAGTTTGGGGCCACTGGTCTAAAAAGTCTGAACTTCCATCCTGCATTCAGGTCAGGAATACACTAGTTAGGGAGGCCAGGACAAGATGACAGCCTGAAAACATACATTTTGATAGCAGCGGCAGTTCTAGTATGTGTTCACACAGATTCACTTTAAACATGATAATCTCATCCATAGAGTCATGCAGGGTAGAGTCTCAGTCTAATTAAAAAGCAAGATATTGCTTTAGAACAAGGAGCTCCTGATGTTACACTACTAGGAGGCAAATTATCCTGTCACAGTAACTAGCCCCTAGTGGATTCTCCAGAACAATACATGAAAGTATTTCAGAGAAAGGAAACAGGAAGTTCAGCTTTTGGCAATGCCCCGGGTGTCTTGGGACAGGAAGTGAAAGGAAATCTTCCCAACAGGGACACCCACATAAATGAAAAACTGAGATTCCTACTCTTGCGCATGCTATGAAGAATTAAAGAAAACTGAATTCATTTTGTCATTTTGTATTTATCTAATGGCAGTGCACGGAGCTTTTTATTGTAAATAAAGGATAACTTCTTTTAACCCATCTATATCCTCTACTTCAGACTTTAGATCAGGCTGCAGGGTGGCAGCTTCTCCATCAGGGCCTATGGAGAAAAGCCACGTGTGCCAAGTATGATGCAGCCCGCTGGCTCATGAATAGGGTTGCCACCTCATCCCTTTAAAACTGAACACATATTAATTACAGAGGTTCTGTGGCTCATTAACCACTTGCCTACCGGGCACTTTAACCCCCTTCCTGCCCAAGCCAATTTTCAGCTTTCAGCGCTGTCACAGTTTGAATGACAATTGCGCGGTCATGCAACACTGTACCCATATGACATTTTTTTTACACAAATAGAGCTTTCTTCTGGTGGTATTTAATCGCCGTTGGGTGTTTTATTTTTTGCACTATAAACAAAAAAAAGAGCAAAAAATTGGGAAAAAACATTTTTTCTTTGTTTCTATTATAAAATTTTGCAAACAGGTAATTTTTCTCCTTCACTGATGTGCGTTGATGAGGCTGCACTGATAGGCAGCACTGATGGGCACTGATAGGCAGCACTGATGGGCACTGATAGGCAGCACTGATGGGCACTGATAGGCAGCACTGATGAGGTGGCACTGACGAGACGGCACTGGTGGGCATTGATGAGGAGGCACTGATGATGCTGCACTGATATGTAGCAATGATAGGAAAATCAAAGGACGCCCTCCCAGAAATGGACATCCGCACTGTAGCTGTCTTTTGGCTATAATGCGGTTGTGAAGTGGTTAACCACTTCCAGACCGGACACTTTTACCCCCTTCCTGACCAGGGCAATTTTCAGCTTTCAGCGCTATCACACTTTGAATAACAATTGCGCAGTCATGCAACACTGTACCCAAATGAATTTTTTACAATTTTTTTTAGACAGATAAAGCTTTATTTTGGTGGTATTTATTCACCGCTGGGATTTTTATTTTTTTTGCTATGTAAATGAAAATGTTCAAAAATTTTGAAAAAAAGTGTTTTTTTATAAAATTTTGCAAATAAATAATATTTCATCATAAATCTTGGCCAAAATTTATTCCGTTATCTCTTTAGTAAAAAAAAATCCAAATTAGTTTATAACCAAAAATTATAATTTTTAAACATTTTTTTTACATTTTTATTTTATTTTTTTTATATTATTTTTTATTTTTTTTACATACTGTCACCCTAGCAGTACAGTGTCACCATGGTGACACTGTACTACTTGTGGGGGGTGATGAAGATTTTTTTTTTACACTGATTGCTTTTACACCCATATAGGATGTAAAAGCAATCATTTCTCTTTCTCTCTGTCTGCATTCTTGCACTCATTGAGAAGTACTGGGTGAGCTGTGATTGGTCACAGCTTGTCACATGGTACAAGGCTGTTGTGAATAGCCTTGTACCATGTGACCTCTGTGATCATTCACAGATTTCACACGTAGCAAGCAATGATGTCACAAGTGACATCTTGCTTACTACTTTGCATGTGATCACTGATTGGCCAATCAGTGATCACATGATTGGGACCTCGCACAGAGGTCCCGTCCGACAATCGGTGTTTCACTGTGTCCGGAGGACACAGCGGGCACCGGATCGCGGTGCTGCATGCTCCCAGGGAGCGCGCACAAGCAGGGTGCAGGGAGGCCGATTATAAACGGCCACCCGACCCTGCACTGCCACCGTCCTGCCGTTTATATGCAACGGCCGGTCGGAAGTGGTTAAGGTGGTCATTAAACTCACTTGGTACCATATCTGGATTACATTTGCCCCAGAACCTGTGTCATTAATATGTGTTCGGGTTTAAAGGGATGAGGTGGCAACCCTACTCATGGAGATGACTGCAAAAAGGCCGGAGTCGGCTTAGGCAATGGAAAATGAAGGAGGTCACTGGCTAATTTGAAGTTTGTAGCACAGGAGGATCTAGGAGAGAGAGATAGAGCAAGGGGAAAGGGCTGGCAACATGCTTTAAAGTAAAGTCATCCTTTAAATTCGACAAAAAACTAATTATGATTTGCTGCAATGGACTACTGTAGAACGTCTGCTGTCCCATTGGCTGCAAAGTAAATAATACAGTTTAAAAGGAATCTGTCTAGACTAAAATTCAAGTTGCCATTTCTGAGGCAATCAAGGGGTCACAGGCCACCAAAAGTCTGATACTTGCCGGCCTATCAACTTCCTAACCTCACCCACCCGTCTACTATCCTCAGAGTGCAGTGGGTGAAGTCGAGTCATAAGTAAGCCAGTAAAGATGTGAGATCATATCATGGCATTTCTGCATAAAACCTATCATGACTGGTTCTCTTTAAAGTCTTATTGCAGTTTCATACCAAAGACAGACTTGTATAGGTTCTGCTGAAGGCAAGTGGCCACTGCATAGATGAGCCTACATGCCCATAGAGAAAAATAGTGGTATCCTCCTTATACTGACAGTACATTCAGAGCACTGTAAACCTTTATTGCTAATGGTAGGAATTTATTTTCTTTTGTTTTGTCCAGTTTGAAGATGGAATCCTGGAAATCTGTTGCTTATTGTTAGACTCCAGCTCCAAGTACAAGAATGACCCAGTTAAGGACTGTTCCCGGAGGAATAATCCAGTGTACATCGGTCGTGTTGTCAGTGCAATGGTGAGTATCAGATCTTTTGTAGAGAAAATTTGGTGTATTTAATTTTGTTACTGTTTATTTTTACATAATATTTTGATGTGACAGACCATTTTATATATATATATATACAGTTGTGCTCAAAAGTTTGCATACCCTGGCAGAAATCGTGAAATTTTGTCACTGATATTGAAAATATGACTGATCATATCAAAAAAACTGAGTTTTATTTAAGGATAGTGATCATATAAAGCCATTTATTAAGACATAGTTGTTCGGCTCCATTTAGATCATAATGATTATAGAAATCACCCAAATGGCCATGATCAAAAGTTTACATATCTTGGAGTGTTTGGCCTTGGTACAGATACACAAGGTGACACACACAGGTTAAAATAGCAATTAAAGGTTCATTTCCCACATCTGTGGCTTTTTAAAGTGTTTGTGTATAAATAATAAAATAATAAATATAAATAATAAATAATAAAATAATAAATATAAATTAAAAATATAAATAATAAAAGTGTTTGTTAGCTCTCAAGTGGATGCACTGAGCAGGCTGAATACTGAGCCATGGGGAGCAGAAAAGAACTGTCAAAAGATCTGCACAACAAGGTAATGGAATGTTATAAAGATGGTAAAGGATATAAAAAGATATCCAAAGCCTTCAATATGCCAGTCAGTACTGTTCAATTACTTATTAAGAAGTAGAAAGTTTGGAGATCTCTTGATGCCAAGCCAAGATCAGGTAGACCAAGAAAGATAGCAGCCACAACTGCCAGACAAATTATTTGGGATACAAAGAAAAAGCCACAGGTAACCTCAGGAGAAATGCAGGTTGCTCTGGAAAAAGACGGTATGGTTGTTTCAAGAAGCACAATAGGACGAAACCTGACTATAAATGAACTGCATGGTCAAATTGCCAGAAAGAAGCCTTTACTGCGCCAATCCCACAAAAAAGCCCAGTGAGGCATGTCAGGGTGTTGTTGGACATATTGTAACCAGGCCTTTTGTGATTGAGAATACTAGTTGTCACGGAACCGAACCCAGACCGCACTTGGGTATTTCCATTATACTCTCGTTTCCCTGTCCAAACCCAGATTCCCGGACACCACCCTGACCATACAGGAAATAAGACAGGACCAGACTCTTCTTAAGACAGGAAGCCAACTGCTTTATTTTTACACAAACACAAGATATATACACAGGGTGGGGAAATACAACCAGGAACAGGAAACACATCATCAGGCCCTCCCAGCAGGGGGAAGGGGTGCAGGAGACACCCCCCTCCAAACCAAGACACAGAACAATGGGATGCAGCACATGGCAGTGAACAATGAACAACGGAACAACCACATGGCAGTGAACAATGGACAACCCATATTAGAACATTTCACCCTGTACCCCCTAACAGGCACAGGGTGCCTTAGACATAAGTGGGATATGGGAAGATGATACAGCGGTCCCCCCACCCCCAAAAGTCACTCCCGTCACACTAGTCAACTAGTTGTGTCTGCTTTCAGTAGTTCTGAGTCACTGACCCAGAACAAGCATGTAGCATATGAAGAAAAAAAAATCTAATTTGTATATTTATTTTGGAGTCAGTGACTCAGATATATAGAATCCAAAGCGCCATCATGATGGTCAGGCAAGTAGCATGCTCAGAGGAGCTCAGCAATGGCAGACCCCACATTTTTCACAGAATAGCACATCAGGATGGTGGCCTACATAGTTCAGTAAAATAACACAGCCTGAACACCTTTCTGCCCTCAGCCCATGGAACAAGAAAGGAAAAGGCACACTGATTCACAAAAGATGAAAGCATACATATGCTGAAGTTGGAATGACCTTGAGATCTTGAGATATAGACATGCCAAAGACAGTGAAGAGAACCAAGCTTGAAGGCTGGCTTCATACCTGTCCATTCCATTGGATTGTGCTAATGCATATGCGTTGTGTTACATAGTTAGTCTGGCTGAAAAAAGACAAAAGTCTATCCAGTTCAACCAAAAAAAAAAAAAGTTATAATCCTATACCCACAATTGATCCAGAGGACGGCAAAAAACCTAGCAAAACATGATCCAATTTGCTCCTGCAGGGGAAAAAATTATTTCCTGATCCCCCGAAAAGGCAATTGGATATTCCCTGGATCAGCTTTACCTGTAAATGTTAGTAACCAGTTATATTCTGTGTTAAGGCAGCCTATTCATTTAAATGGGCTGCTGACACACCAGAATGCACAAAAAATGTACCTGTATTATTTTTTGTGATGCAGTGTGTTAGTGTGTGTTATGGTATGCTTCAGTACACTGCATAGTAGGTGCTTTGTAGAAATGAATGGTATGACAGTGCACCATTGCACATAAGGTGTAAAGTAAGCCTGAATGTTGTGCATTTTAGTTACCGGGACTATGCTGTCTCTTTCATATAGTTGTGCTATAGTTACAATACCTGTAGCAAGGGTCCAAGCCACTAATTTTAAAAGAGTAAACCACATTGACAGCATGAGCCCAGTACTTTGTGAGTAAGTCTGAGTAAATCCTTGAGACAATATACAATATTTTTCACTCTTTTACCTTTTATCATTAAAAATAAATCCTTGAGCTGCAGCCAAGTGACCTTGTCGAGGCTAAGATGATGTCATCAGCCTGCTGCAGGCTAGAGAAAGCATTTCTTCAGTTTTCTCGCCGCTAATTATATGACTGCAGCATTGTAATCTTGTACTATGTCACAAGGTAAGAGGCTGTAGCAGGGGCTGATCTGTGTCAGCCATTTGCGAACACCAATAAGAACTGCATGGGAACCGTGATTTATATGATTGTCATCTCTGAGCCAGCATCTCAGTCCAAAAAATAGATGAATGCCCTCGATAATACCTGAACAAAGGTAATGACTTCCTTCCAGAGAGAGATACAGATGAAGGCATTGTAAGGGGCACTACTATGATCTCTGAGAGAGATAATAAATATCTGGAAGTGTTACCCTTAACACATTATTCAACATGAAAATATACATCTGATGCTAGATCCACCTCCACCCAAACACAGTCATTCTTGGATGGATAAATGAAGAGTAGTAGATGGGCAGAAAGAAAACATTTTCTCTAGGACAGTTAACATTTCAGCCCTTTTATCACTCATATACTGTACATTGGGCTCCATTGTAAAGCTGCTACAGGTAACATAAAGTTCTTGGAAAACCTCAGAATAGGATCTCATCATGTTATAGCTCTTATAGGACGAAAGCCTAGCATGTTGATACCCATTACGATGTGCTCATGATCTTACAGGTGAACTGTAATGATGACGGTGGGGTCCTGTATGGTCGCTGGGACAACTGTTACGATGATGGTATCAATCCCAATTCCTGGATCGGCAGCGTGGACGTCCTACGACGCTGGAAAAAGTACGGATGCCAGCCAGTACGATATGGGCAGTGTTGGGTTTTTGCTGCAGTGGCCTGTTCAGGTAAGTTGAGTGACATGATTCAGTGAAGCTTGCATTGAAGGATTCAGCCAACCAAAACCAATATTTCAGTTATAAGCTCCTGCCATTGTTTTTTTACTTTTGGATATAGTAGTGAAGAGTAGATGTCTAATAAAAACATTGTCAGGTGTCCCATTATCTATGTCCCATTGGAGGGTTTTTCCACCACTTTCTCTTCTGAATATCTCCTATGTACTTACACAGGTGATAATCTCTCCAATTGGACAGATGACAAGAAAAACCTGATGAAGGCTCTGGCCCTTCCCCACTGTTACCGATTCTATCAAAATTAAAAAGTTTGGGCTGAAGTTGGCCTTTAACATAAAACTTAGACTCAATCATCCAGTAGATAATTCTCTACAAAGCTCCAGCAGATTTTCTGTCTTTGTTGCACACTGCATCTCCCAAAATGTTAAATGAATAAAAACCTTAGCAGCAGGAGTGAGACTCCTTGATCATGGCTGCAGTTGGTAGGTAGGTGTAGCATCACATTGTTCCAACTCCCCCCAAATATCTTGGTAGAGGTTGGGTAATAGGACTTTAAATGTGCCACAACACATACATATAAAAGAAAGAACATTATTATAACATTAAAATTTCATTAAAATCATAAGCATTACAGTCGCCATATCTATTACATCTTAGATGGTGTTTGTTTTCTGTCCCAAAATAACAAGGTGGATCAAAGCATTTCACATTAAAGTTGCTTCTTCAGGATCCACTCACTTGGATTAGTTAATGATATGGCTTTGAGGTACCATCTGGACAGATTCCACACAGCAAACACAGTAATAGTGCTACAACCCATATATCTTGAATTGAAAAGAATCACGGGTGTCCGATCGACAGTTGCTTGGCTGTATACAACACTAGAGTAAGGAAGGATCCACACAACCGTAGATGCTCTTTAAATTCTTGCATTTACTAGAAGACCACAGTATAAAAATTGAAGATACAAAAAGTTGACGCGTTTCAGCCTACACGGCCTTAGTCATAACTAGAATCCACACACCAAAGGAACAGTGCAATGATGTCATCAAAAAGGTCCATAAATCGTAATGGTGTATCGCCAAAGGGTTAACAATATATGTGATCATGCCAAACACCATTACCATTTATAGAAGTTTTTGATGACATCATTGAACTGTTCCCTTGGTGTGTGGATTTTGTCTAGATGGTACTTTAAAGCCATATCCTTAACTAATCCAAGTAGGGGGGGGGGGGGTTAGGACAATGGGATGTTAGATTGAATAAGTTTGGGATGGTGCCATGAGAGATATTAATGGGATGGTTCCACCAAAGAGTTAATATTTAATAGATAGGTGTAGCAACCCAAGTTCAGAGATCTCATACCTGAAGGCCCCATGATATTTAAAAATCTGGCTCGATATTCAACCCAGTGGCTTTTACCTAACTGAAACCCCAACTCTAGCCATTTGTTTTTCCTTTCACTAAAGTAGAAAAGAGTTTAAACCTTTTTTGTATTACCATCTATGTCCCTTTTGGGGAGATTAATCCTATTTCTTGACACAAATGGTTTCCCTGGGACAGGATGTGAGGGAAAACCTCCACAAAATGGGCACAGACAACAGCAAAACTCTGTCAAAGATTCTAAATGTTCCCTACTATACTTTAACCTTAAACCTTACCCCTCTATATCAAAACCAAACAAAATGATGTCTGGTGTGGGGCTTTAGAGATCCAGTTTGGGTGGCCTTGTTCTTGATGATTCATGTTGACTTTTCTTTTCTCAGTCCTTAGGTGCCTGGGCATTCCATGTCGAGTTATCACCAACTATTACTCTGCCCATGATACAAACAGCAATTTGGTGGTTGAACAATATCTAGACTACCAAGGGAATAAACAGAAGGGCCAAAAAGACATGATCTGGTAAGAGCGTTTTAGTATTAGGGCTAAACTGCACAGACAATTTTAATCTCTTACTACTGAAGGACATAACCCCTTGCTGGGATTCACCTCATTAGGCTGGAGTTGCACAGGAGATTTTAATAGCTCAATTGTGCTTCTAAAATCACTAAGATCAATTACCAGGAGTAGCAAGTAGTCAGAATGGAACATCTAATCAGATGGAACAAATGGCTCCCTGTGGAGTAAGGTACACAAATAGCATGTTGCACATAGAAGCAAGTGATAATGCATGACCACACCAATCACATATGATTTAACTCTAGAAGATGCAACAGTATACTAGTTGTGTAGCTTACTTCCTGTCTATGCTGTTTAGTTTCTCGGAATAAAGTCAGCACTTTTTAACAATTGAAAGCTCTTTTGATCACCTTATATCTCCCTTACCTTGCAGGAACTACCACTGTTGGGTTGAAGCATGGATGACCCGCCCAGATCTTGGTGAAACATACAATGGATGGCAGGTGGTAGATCCAACTCCACAAGAAAAGAGTGCAGGTGAGCTTTGGCCTTTTCAGCTTGTTCCTTTCCTGTGATTATACAGTGTATCACAAGTTCTAGCCTATTATATCAGTCCAATAAGAGCACCAAACAAATGCCCATGAGACCAAAGTTTTTAATAACCAGTTTATATTCCAGTGTGTTTCAGGAGACAAATAGAATCTTCTATCATTAGGGCTACAAAACAAATTCAAATATAAAATATAAAGATTTCACATTATATTTGTTTTTTTGCATTGCATTTGTTTTGTAGCCCTTATGAAGTTGGAATCTGTTTGGCCCCTGGAATGCATTTTTCTGCTATGTGCCTATGTTCATAGCAAAATTAAAAACTTTGGACTCTTGGGCATTTGTTTGGTGCTCTCTTTCGAATGTGCATATGTGGATTCACAACTCAGAATGTTGTCCTTGTGCTGCACGTTTTTTGGGTGGTGCCGAATTGGACCTAATGGGGTTTATTTACTAAACCTGATTGACTCAGAATCGTGTCCACTTCTGCATAAATACCAATCAGCTTCCAGGTTTTATTGCTGAAGCTTAACTGAACATGCTGAGGTTAGAAGCTGATTGGCTACCATGCACAGGTGCCCAAGATTCTGTGTCAACCAGTTTTAGTAAATCTCCTATAATGTGTCCAGTGATAACCTGATTGGCCCATTAAAAATCTGTATCCAGCACCTTGATTTTTACTTGCGTTTGGAGAAGTGCTATTCTTCCAGTGCTATTTTTTTGGGGGGGGGGGAAGGGGGGCAGCATGCTGATTGGATCAGCCTAGATTCGTCTTCTTCATGGCCAAGAACTTCTACTCTTCCGGAAGTATATCAAGACATATTCCAAGGTGGGAGCATTGGCCCATTCCAAAATCTTCTGTATCTGCCATGGACCCTTTTCCCACCTAGACATACTTGGCCAAGATTTAGAACATTTTATAGGCCATATGTCACAAAGTTAATGTTGAGCATGAAAGTCCTGCATGGGCTCGAAATTAGCCTTTTGGATTTTGAATAGCATGCTACACAAGTTAAACAGTAAATTGTCTTGTATCTTTTGTAAGTTCATTGCTGTTTTTATAGAAGTGTTATTGTGATCTCTTGTAGGGGTTTATTGCTGCGGTCCTGCTCCTGTCTTTGCTGTTAAAGAGGGTGACCTTGCGCTGAAGTTCGATGTCCCATTTGTGTTTGCTGAAGTGAATGCAGACGTTATTTATTATGTTACACAAAAAGATGGCACTGTCAAACAAACACTGCACACGGCGCAAGTGGGACAGAAGATCAGCACAAAGTCGTTGGGAAAGGACACCCGAGAGGACATCACACACACCTACAAGTACCCGGAGGGTAAGCAACCATATTCCGTAGCCTCTAAGCTACCAGATTGTCCTTTACTATTTCCTGCCACTGTATCGGAAGGATACAGTGTGTTGTTTAACAAGAACCATTATTTCTCAAAGCTCAACTCCAGCCAAAACTTTTTTTTGTGTTGTGGAGAAGGTTCAAGGGCTCATGTACACTGCAGCTGATAAATTGACATTCAGGAGCTGTTCAGCGTTTTTTTTTTAGCAGCCCCTGATCTCACCCTAATGTTTTCCTATGTGTCCATGTACATATAATACATACAGTCGTTTACAGGCAGTTGAGTTTACAGTCGTTTTTTTTGAACGCAGCAAAATTGTGTTCAGGAGTAGATTTTACCGACGTTTCAAACACCAAACACTTGCAAAGGCGTGTAAATGCTTGTAAACACGATTAACCACATTTATAAGCATTTGCGTTTAGAAGCGTTTTTTGACTGGTCCATATCCAGGGTACAATTCACTAAGCGGTATCCGAGTATGCGGTAGGATACCTCATAGCATTTAAAAAAATCCCATTTGAATCCACTAAAAAAGGCTACTAAAACCCTGCATGAGTTATTTATCAAGTCATGCAGTATTTTAGTAGTGAAAAGCATGCGTTGTTGTTTCAACAGTCAGCGGGGTTCCCACTGACAGCTGAATGTAAAAGAAAGAATTGCCAGCAAATAACTCCTGCGGTATTTTAGTAGCCTTTTTTAGTGAATTTACTGTTTTTCAGTGCATTCTGGGCATTTGGGAGGGTCTACCGAGGTTATCTTTTAAAAACGCTTCTAAACGCAAATGTGCATAAATGCGGCTAAACGTGGTATGCAAACGTGGCTAAACTGATGTTTTTTAACCTACATTTTCCAGCAGTCAGTTTCCATTGTTCAGAAGAGATATCCAAGCGCCCCGTGTACATGAGCCCTAAAGCTTTTGTGATTCTGTGTGTACGTAAAGTTTTTTTTTTTTTTCCCCTCATTTTTCTATTTCAATGGTTTTTATTAATTTTTTAAACAGTATAAACAGAGGCAATAAAACACGCCCACGCAGGGGCTATCAATTGCACAGATAAACAAAATGCAAAATAAAAAAAGGGAAAAACAATGCTCTAATGCCAACAGGGCAAAAGGTACGCCCACGCAGGGGCTATCAATGGCACATAAGTTACAAAACATTAATGTAACTGATTATAACAACTAAATGCAGCTGTCCAGTCACACCAAAAACAGAGAGAGGGAGAAAAAAAAAAAAAGAAAAAAGGGGGGGGGGGGGGCAAAGAGCAGAGATTCAAGAGCGCCAAAACCAAACGCCATTACATCCCCAGACTAGGGGGAGTGAGGGAAAGGCATATTGCAACCACGGCTCCCATATTTTCAAAAATTTACGTTGGGAGTCGTTGCGGATACTCGACATCTGTTCGTTGAGCATCATAGTGGTCATACGATCCCGCACCCCCTGAAGAGGGACAAACTGACTCTTCCAGGCCTGAGCAATTGTTCTAGTGGCGGATAAAAACAGATAAGAAGCCAACTTCTGCTGGTGAGCCAAGAGGCACAGTATGGGGCAATGAAGCAAAGCATACCGAGCATCCCGGCGTATGGAGAGATGGAACAAGGTGAAAAGGAGGCCAAACACACGAGACCAAAAACGAAACAGTCTCGGGCATGACCACCAGATATGCAATACATCACCACGATAGCCACAACCCCGAAAACATTGATCACTACAGGCAGGGTTAGCCCGGGCCAACCGAGCCGGAACCCAGTACCAACGAAACAATACCTTATAGGCTGCCTCCAGTGTGGTCATATTAAATGAGCATTTAGCTATGAGTGACCAGGCCTTATTCCAGTCCTCCGGATCCACAGCCACTCCCAGGTCGCGCTCCCACTGAACAACATATGAAAGAGAAGTATGCGACGAGCGTCTGTTCAGAGCTGCATAAAGAAGGGATATAAGGCCCGGAGCGCCTGGACACTGTTGGCAAAGCTGTTCAAAGGCAGATTTCTGGTACGGGAACGCAGAAGTACCCCGCAGCGAGAGCAGCCAGTGTCACAATTGAAGATATCGAAAAAATTCCATCGGGGGGATATTCCGGGATTCCCGAAGAGAGTTCCAGGTGGGAAAGGACCGAAAAATCAAAAAGTGTCGCACCTGCGAAAAACCATTAGTCACCCACCAAGAAAACGCCCCTGGGTGATCCAAACCCGGCGGGAAAAGAGGGTTGTTAATAATTGGGAGCAAAGGCAGAAAAGGTGACATCAGGCCACCAGAATAACGTACCGAGTCCCAAACTTGTCGGCCATGAAGTAACATCGGACTCAGTGCCATAGGGCGCAGGGCAGGGGGAAGCCATAGAAGCTCCCCTCATTTTTCTATTTGACAGGTGTCAGATGGAACAGGAACTGAGGCAAAAGTTCTCCCCACAGGCAGCAATAAAACACATTTTGCATTAGAGACAGGAAGGTTTAGCATGTCTGTTGGGATTTATTGCTGCCTCTTTTCTCCATTAGTAAATGTTCCCTCACCTCCTGTCTAGGTGGTGGGTGTCAGGCACAACAGGAAGTAAGGGGAAATCACAGAGAGCGTTTAAAACATGACAGACAAATCTCCACATTGGGGACACAGACATCATTAACAAAGAGTGATTCTAACCCCTCTACACTCTAAAGCCTTTTTTTCAGTTTTGAATAAAATTTAAAGTCAGCGGAAGGGATTAGAATACCTGTCAGGTTTTTGCTGTCTGTGACCCTGTTAGGGAGATTCCCCCTCTCTATTTGTCCTGTTTACCATTGTCACCAAAAATGAACGTAAAATAAATCCTCAATTTTGGGTTGTCCCCAGAACAGGAATAGAGGAAAATCTTCCAATGTGTACACTAGTCCTGGTGACCCTGGTGACAACAAGGGATTTCCTCTGGAGGGATTTCCTCTGGAGGGATTTCCTCTCAATTCCTGTTTTGGCTATGGGTCAGGAAGAGAAGGGAACTCTTTTTCCAATGGGGCACAGATGGACAAATAAGAACTGAAAGGGGTTATAACCCTCTCTTACTCCATCCAAAATGAAAGAAAACGTTTTGCCTATAGATCTGCTTTAAAGTGGTCCTAAAGGCAGAAGGTTTTCTTGCCTTAATGAATTCTATGCATCAAGGTAAAAAACCTTCTGTGTGCTGCTCCCCCCATAGCTCCCCTAATACTCACCTGAGCCCTTTCTCGATTCAGCAATGTGCACGAGAGCCTCGTCTGTCCTGGGACTCCCTCTCCTCATTGGCTGAGACAGCAGTCAATCACAGCCAGTGAACCAATAAGGAGAAAGCAGGGGGCGGAGCCGACCCCCAACTCTGTGTCCAATGGGTGCATAGAGCCAGGCTCCAGAGCGAGCACGCACCAGTGCCCTCATAGCAAGCAACTTGCTATTGGTGGGCACTGGTCAAGGGGGTGGAGCCAGGAGCACCAGTGGAAGACCTGAGAAGAGTGGATCGGAGCTGCTCTGTGCAAAACAATGCACAGAGCGGGTAGGTATGGCATGTTTTGTTTTTTTTTTAAGTCGAACCTTTAATACCACTTTAAGGGATGGCTCGCTATATGGATGGCATTTTCATTGTATTTAGGAGAATATGTCTGGCTTTGTTAAATTGAAAAAAGCAGACTTGGAATGCAGCGTCAGGTATATAATTGGACTGACGTAATGTGAACACATGCTGTGCTGCGATTGGCAATGAGGTTGCCACCTAGACGTCACACTCTCCTGCTTTTGCCAATCGCTATGACTAATTGTAAGAATTCTGCACCAGTTTCTGCCAGATTTATAAACTGGCAGCAGAAACTGATGTAGTAAACTCATGTTCCTTGCTGCAGTTGTTCTCATTCATAGTATGGGAGTCAGGAGGAGACCCCTGTTAATGCATAAAAGCAAAGCACTGGTAAAATAGAAATAATCAATTAGTTAAACAGATTATACAGTCATGAATAGTAGGCTTTAACTACTTAATTGCATTGCCAGCAGTAGGAGGGGAAAGAAAATGCTTGTTGACTTATCAGCTTCCTCTAGGCCACTGGCGCTGCAATGGGGGAATGCAGAGAATTATGTAACTGTATACTCTGGCATAAATAGATATATGTACTTTCATTTGAATAACAATGGCCTTAGAAGAGAAGAGGTCCCTTTAACTAGAAATTGCAACTTGAGTCCTGTGATATTTAAAGTTCCTGATATGGTGGTAGCTGTTGTCTTCTGCTAGCAGTGGTGGGGACCATGAACATTAGTGAATACTGGTAATTCAATGAAGTTAAACAGATAGGTTGTGGTACTGCTCAAAGCAAAAGGTGGTGTAAAGGTGTCGGCATGCAGTGTCTCTAGAGTGATGAGAGAAAGAGGCTGGGCATCCACCCGCTTACCATTCCCATGGATATCACGGCCTCCTAGGAACAAGAGTTCTTGCACAGGCTCGTGACTGTTTGCAGGGATATGTACAGTGGTACCGCCTGGCTCCCTGTCAGTGTGGCTAGCAGAGATGTCTAAGAATAGACAGGTTTTTCCAAGGTAATACAGAGGCTGCCAGTCACAAGCACACCCAAGAGTCCTATGTAAGGTCCTACTCACAATGTCCCGGGAGCTCTTTAACAGCCAGCATCCACTTGATACTCTTCTGTGAGGAAGTTAAAAGATCCATCCCTAGTCCAGGGCTGCTGTTCTCCAGGAAAAATCCTTTCCAGGTCCTCATCCCAGCAGCTTCCAAAGGCCAAACTGCAACTCTTCTCTACACTAGCTGCCTCCCAGGGGCAGCAGTACCCCAGGAGCACTGGAACCCTCCCTAAAGAGGAAAAGACCAATCTGCTCAAGCCTCCCAAACATTTATCACCTCCCCAGCCATGTTCTGGACGCCCCCTTCCAGGGGTTGGCTGGGGCATGATAAATATTCATAACTGGATATTTGACTCTCCCTGCGCTATATTCTGGAGGCTTCTGCTAGAAGCAGGTAGGAGAAATCAAACAGCCAGCTTGGAAAGCCCTGACCAGACAAAAACAATAGATTACTGCTCCATTGACTACAGTGAAGCCAACAACTACAATTAGCCTAACAGCCGAAATAAAAGGAGGTCGCTGCACATATGTGACTGTGCTTTCTGGTGTGCAGTGCAGTGCTACACAGTAAGGTTTGCCATACAGTTTTTTTCTCATTCAACCAGTGGGGTTGGATGGAGGTGGATGAAGGTGGATGGAGAAATCCCTTCCATCAGGACTATGTATTCTGACAGTGGCATCTGCCTCTGTCAGAATAAACTGATCAGTGACTGCAATTAATTGGCTGCAGCCACTGACTGTCAGAACATTTTTTGACATGTCCCTTTGACAGAAGTCAGTGAAATAATTGGCTTCTATCAAGCGGGGACTGATTGAAATTTGACCAGTCCCTGCTTCCGGCAAAGAGAACCTGGTGCTGGTTGTGGTTTTTGAAAAAAGTGAAATAAACAGTGCCCTATATGCCCGAATCTTACCCTAACCCTTAGGCTGATCCTAGCATTTAAAGTTGAACTCTATATATAGCTAGACGTTGGAGACAGTCAACAATTCTACTGGACTTGGTCAAACAGAAACTTAATTGGATTATGATTAATGATAAAGTTACTAGTATCATCAGCAATAATACCTCTAAATTTGAGCACACTTGGGAACCATGGATTAGGTATACCTCTGTCATTTAATGGACTTTTGGCTGGCCCTCTTTCTTTCTTTCTTTCTTTCTTTCTTTCTTTCTTCTCTCTTTTTCTTCTTTTCAAATTTATTCTTTACCCTCTTTTTCAATTCTTTTTTTTATTTTCGGTTTCTCTCCTTTTGTTAATTGGTTATATGATAATACCCACACCTATTTGATTGATGGAATAATTGCTTAAACTCGACTATACCCTATTGGGGTTTCCGGTGTATTGTTTACTACATTGTTGGTCAATGTATTATTATGTGATTATATATTCCATGACTTTGATTGTTTTTCTACAACTCATCATGTGGGTGGGTTATGTTTTCTACATTTCTGTATACTGTTTTTACAGATTTTCAATAAAAATATTGAAATATATAGTTGAACAGCTAAATACACAGCTTATATCGGTTTATCTGCCAAAAGATGTGCATTTCTGTCTATTCAATTAGAGCATCCCTGTCTTGCAGGGCAGAAGACCTGACTTTTCCCAGCTGCAGTTATGTAACACTAACCAATTGTCTCTCCTCCAGTCTGTGACTGGACATTGAAAGGAGAAACAGAAGACTGATGAGCTCATCTCTCTGCTACTTTCAGTATGTCTCTTATTAGCATATAAGCACTGCATTACAGCTGATTGGCTCCTTGTACTGGTTCCTTGTCCAAGTATAAAATATATATATATATATATATATATATACACAGTGCTCAGCATACATGAGTACACCCCAACAGATTTGTCAGTAAACCTTTCCTTTCCTTTCAGAATCAACATTTTCTATGGGACATTATACTACACAATACTCCCACCAATGCAGGCCATTGATTGCAAACAAGATTTATTACATTGAACACATATAAAAGTATTTTTGCAACAAATGTATGCAAGAGCATGTTGGAAAAATGAATACACCCCAATGAAAGTCTTAGGAGCAAAGCTAAATTTAGACAACAAAATCCTAATTAACAAGAATTGAACTACAGGTGAGTCTAATTATTCATTAAACAGGCGTCCAGCAGACAGCTGAACATAAAAGGGCATTACATAACAAAGAAAAACCCTTCCCATTTCATGCTATCAGCAATGGCACCACATGGAAGAGAAATGTCAAGGCCTGAGAAAGAAAATAATTTCTTTACACAAGAAAGGTGAAGGCTACAAGAAGATCAGTCTGAATACTGTAGAAGTGATATAAAAATGTAACAAAGATGGAAGTGCAACCATCTCACAGAGACGCCCAGGCCATCCACAGAAGTGAACAGCTCGACAGGAGTGTGTTCTGATGAGAAGGGTTGAAGACAATCACCATGCAAGTTCACTGCAGTTAGCTAAAGCAGTAGAAATCCAAACTGGGGTGATTGTTTCCCGTGACACAATACGGTGCACACTGTAAAGGAATGGCGTACCTGGGTGTCATCAATGAAGGAAGCCTCTCCTAAAGCCCATACACAAAAAAGCCCACCTAGAATTCACCAGGGCCCATGCTGAAAAATAAGACGACTACTGGGACTCTGGACTGATGAGACCAAGATAAATGTTTTTGGAACTGATGGCTTCAAAACTGTATGGCGTTGCAAAGGTGAGGAGTACAAAGAAAAATATATGGTGCCTACAGTGAAACATGGTGGTGTCAGTGTCCTTCTGTGGGGCTGCATGAGTGCTGCTGGTGGCAGGGAGCTGCATGTCATTGATGGTATCATGAATTCACAGATGTACTGCTCTATATTAAAAGAGAAGATGCTACCATCACTCTGTGCTCTTGGTGGTCGTGCACTTTTCCAATATGACAATGATCAAAAACACACATCTAAGGCCACTGCTGCATTTCTGTAGAAGAACAGGGGGAAAGTGATTTAGTGGCCAAGTATGTCTCCTGACCTAAACCCAATCGAACACCTATGGGGAATTCTGAAGAGACAAGTTGAGCATCACTCTCCATCCAGCATCCAGGCTCTAAAAGAGGTCGTTCTTGAAGAATGGAAAAAGCTGTTGCAATATGTCGCCAACTTGATCATTCCATGCCTAGAAGACTTGGTGCTGTCCTTACAAATCATGGAGGTCATAGAAAATACTAGATGAAGTAATTTTTGTTGTGGGGTGTATTCATTTTTGCATCAACTAATTTGAATAAAACTGAAGATTTTATAATCTAAGTTGTATTATTAACCTTACTTTCATGTCATGAGCTGAAAAATGTTCTATAAAACTCAGTTTTGTCAAACTTTTGGAAATTGTTCTTGTGTTCATTGAGATATTGATTAAAACCTTACCTTTCAAAAGGGGTGAATTAATTTATGCTGAGCACTGTATATATTCTAATTGTCACCCTAGCCTTGGGCCTGGTGGTTTTGTGCCTGCCTGGTCTCTAATATGAATGTAATTTTAAGATTTTCCATTACAATAAAGCTATAGGACTTATTCAGACCGTTAGATCTCCTCCTCATGCAGACATATTCCTAGTCATATTGCAGCTATTTCGTTTGGCATTGGAGGTGCAATCCTTCGACTACCAGTGCCTCTTTCATAGTTGAGGAATGTATTACATTCTCACATGTCTTTGCACTGAAGTGCCAGCTGCTGTAAAAGCTGCGTTTTTATGAGAACTGTCATTCCAGTCTTTATGATGAAGGCCTCTGCTCTTCAATTTTTCTTTTTTTAATATCCTGTGCCGTGTAGATTGGAGAAACAATTTAGCTCAGTTTTAACGCTGGGCTCCAAATATAAAATTATTAAATAATACTTGATTCATGCAGATCTGTTAACTGAGGGAAATGAGCACCCTTGCTGTGCCTGAAGACTTTGTTTTGGTTGCTGTGTGCCTTTGACTGACTGTAGGCCTCCTGTATACTAAAATATACCATGGCAGCTTGGAACATGGAGGGGGGGGGTGTTGGGAGATGAACGCAAACATTTACGAGGTCCTCCATTTTGTGCATTTTAAAGCAGAACTGAAGGCTTGTATAAACAATTTACAAGTGGCCAGGCTACTTATAGCATGAAATAATTAGCCTGCCATGCAATGTCTCTTCTACAAAAAAATACTCCTGCCTGACTGCAGTCCTCGGTGGCATGTAAACTGGGTTTTGTATTCACAGCTCCGTTTAAGTCGCCAGCATGGTCCCTCTGTGCCGGGATGACTGACTCCTGTGCATGCACAGTAGTTACATCATCCAGTGCCAGCCAATGAAGAAACCCAGAAGGAGTCGGGGAGAAGTTGTGCTCCTCCATCCTACCTGTTCCTCGGTCCAGTGATGTCCTGCTTCCATCGGCCGTCTTCTCTCCCTGGTGCCGGCATCTTCAGTGTGGGCACCCGGCTGTGACAGCTTGCGGCTTCACAGCCAGGTGCCCACTGCACATGCCTGAGTAGCGCTACGCTTCCTGAATGGCCCTGTAGTCTTGACGGACCTGTCACATGTCCCACAAGACTACGGGGAGGAAGGAAACTCAGCGGAAGTGGGAGCGGGTGCCTGTCAAATTCAGCTATTCGCCCCCCCCCAAAGGTCTGCACTCTCTGGTCATCTCCTGTACTATGTCCACAATCTGTGATCTTCTCCTGTACTATGTCCGCAGTCTCTGGTCATCTCCTGTACTATGTCTGCAGTCTCTGGTCATCTCCTGTACTGTGTCCGCAGTCTCTGGTCATCTACTGTACTGTGTCCGCAGTCTCTGGTCATCTCCTGTACTGTGTCCGCAGTCTCTGGTCATCTCCTGTACTGTGTCTGCAGTCTCTGGTCATCTCCTGTACTGTGTCCGCAGTCTCTGGTCATCTCCTGTACTGTGTCCGCAGTCTCTGGTCATCTCCTGTACTATGTCCGCAGTCTCTGGTCATCTCCTGTACTATGTCTGCAGTCTCTGGTCATCTCCTGTACCATGTCTGTAGTCTCTGGTCATCTCCTGTACCGTGTCCTCAGTCTCTGGTCATCTCCTGTACCGTGTCTGCAGTCTCTGGTCATCTCCTGTACTGTGTCCGCAGTCTCTGGTCATCACCTGTACCGTGTCCTCAGTCTCTGGTCATCTCCTGTACCGTGTCTGCAGTCTCTGGTCATCCCCTGTACTGTGTCCGCAGTCTCTAGTCATTCCCTGTACTGTGTCCGCAGTCTCTGGTCATTCCCTGTACTGTGTCCGCAGTCTCTGGTCATCTCCTGTACCGTGTCTGCAGTCTCTGGTCATCTCCTGTACCATGTCCGCAGTCTCTGGTCATCTCCTGTACCATGTCTGCAGTCTCTGGTCATCTCCTGTACTATGTCTGCAGTCTCGTTTTCATTTCCTGTACTATGTCTGCAGTCTCTGGTCATTTCCTGTACTATGTCTGCAGTCTCTGGTCATTTCCTGTACTATGTCTGCAGTCCATTGGTTCAACAAATAGAGGGGTAGGACTGTTTTGATTGTACAGTCCTTGGTTGCTAAGAGTTCCTGGAGGAGTAACCGATTTCTTCTTCTCAGACAAATAAGCACTGACACCAGTGAACTTTTTAGCTGTGAAGGGTGGGAGTTTTCCTAAGATTACAAATGTAAGAAGCATTCTTCCCACAGACCATCACAAAGATCTACTGTGAGCTGTAAATATAATAATTATTAGCAGGGGTTCCCTGAAGACAAAGGGTTCCTTCATTTTAGAAAGGTTGAGAAAGAATGGTACAGTATAGGTGCTAAATAAATGCCTGTAATAAATACTGAAAAAAAAATGAAAACGCTTTTATACTTTGTCACTGAACAAAGTGTCCCCTTTGGGAGATTTCCCTTAACATAAACAATTTATAATGTATTTGATGTGTGATCCAGTGATAACGGTCTCTAGGACATGGATGTGTAATAATACGCCATTTACAGGCTAAGGGAATTTTTATTCTGCATGACAAGGTCCACATGGCATATACAGTTGTGGCCAAAATTATTCAACCCCCAATGCTGTAAAGGGGTTTAGGGACTATAGTGTACATTTGGAATTGTATTCAGAATCAAATCCTACAAGGACGTTGTAACTACCCAAATGCAACTAAAATGACATCAATTGTTTATGTAATACAGTAGTAAATGGTTCTTATGTGGTTTCTTCATTGCCACAATTATTCAACCCCTTAAAGACTACCACTCTGAAGAACAGAGGTTCATACAGGTGCTTTCCATCAGGTATTGAAAACACCTGTGGATGTCACCGAGCAGCAATCAAGCATAATAAGCACCAATTAGGCAGCTTTAAAATGACTGTGATACTCAGCTCCTTCTAGACATTTACTGGTGTGGTTACAAACATGGTGAAGGCAAGAGAATGGTCCAGGAAGACAAGAGAAGAGGTGATTTCTCTTCACAGGAAGGGCAATGGCTATAAGAAGATTGCAAAGATGTTAAACATACCAAGAGACACCTTAGGAAGCATCATTCGCAAATTCAAGGCAAAGGGCACTGTTGAAACGCTACCTGGTCGTGGCAGAAAGAAGATGCTGACTTCGACTGCTGTGCGCTACCTGAAGCGTAGAGTGGAGAGAAGTCCCCGTGTGACTGCTGAGGAACTGAGAAAAGATTTGTCAGATGTGGGTACAGAAGTTTCAGCCCAGACAATAAGACGCACACTGCGTAATGAAGGCCTCCGTGCCAGAACTCCCAGGCGTACCCCCTTGCTGTCTCCAAAGAATAAGAAGAGTCGACTGCAGTATGCCAAAAGCCATGTGGACAAACCACAAAAGTTGTGGGATAGTGTTCTGTGGACTGATGAAACAAAATTAGAACTGTTTGGGCCCATGGATCAACGCTATGTTTGGAGGAGGAAGAACAAGGCCTATGATGAAAAGAACACCTTGCCTACTGTGAAGCATGGTGGAGGGTCAATCATGCTTTGGGGCTGTTTTGCTTCTGCAGGTACAGGGAAGCTTCAGCGTGTGCAAGGTACCATGAATTCTCTTCAGTACCAGGAGATATTGGATGGAAACGTGATGCAGTCCGTCACACACCTGAGGCTTGGGAGACGTTGGACCTTTCAACAGGACAATGATCCCAAGCATACCTCCAAGTCCACTAGAGCATGGTTGCAGAGGAAAGGCTGGAACATTTTGGAGTGGCCATCGCAGTCACCAGACTTAAATCCGATTGAGAACCTCTGGTGGGACTTAAAGAAAGCAGTTGCAGTGCGCAAGCCTAAGAATGTGACTGAACTGGAGGCCTTTGCCCATGAAGAATGGGCGAAGATACCCGTAGATCGCTGCAAGACACTTGTGTCAAGCTATGCTTCACGTTTAAAAGCTGTTATAACTGTAAAAGGATGCTGTACTAAGTACTAAGATTGAATGTCACTTGGGGGTTGAATAAAACTGATAATGCTGTGAGCACAGAAAAGACATTTGTGGTTATTTCATTATAACTGTTATGTTATATTTGTCTGACCTACAAGTGCCTCTTTAATGTAAATGTAAGCAAGATGACTGAATGATCAAAAGCAATGTCAAACTGGCCAAAACACTCAATTTCAGTGGGGGTTGAATAATTTTGGCCACAACTGTAAATGTGATAAGCAAACATGTTGCTAATTGCTCACTTTTTGCTTTTCTCAACCTACAGGCTCTGAAGATGAGAGGCGGGTGTATGAAAAAGCCAATGAGTTGGTTGAAGTCCCAAGAGGAGAACAACATGGTGTTCCATCTGAAGTCACTATAAAGCTTAAAGTATCTGAGGGCATGAACGTAGGCAGTGATTTTGATGTGTTTGCCATTGTCAACAACAGCACCGATGAGGAGAAGGAATGCCGATTCAGGTTCTGTGCACGTACAGTCAGTTACACTGGTGCGGTGGGACCAGAGTGTGGAATGATGGACCTTCCTGACCTCAAGTTAGAGGCACATGCAGGTAACTTTGATGTTGTTGCCTATGTTATCCTCTGAAAGTTGCATATCAAATGTCATAAAAATGAATCAAATACAGAAATAGATGATAGTTTCCATTTAACCAAGTCATGATCTAGCTAGTAGTAGTCACATTTATCTGGACAAATTCCAATGCTGAAGATGTTTCACCACTCACTGGTGGCTTTTTCAGTTCTGCAAAAATTTCTAACTAAAGGTTAGGAAAGCAACCGAGATGACTAAAGGTTACACTGTATGGTACAGTACAACTTACATTGAAGCTTCTTCAGTTCTATCATAAGTACAAAAAAAATTTCTGTACCATCGAAAAATCCCTTTTATTTCATTGCATACAAGTAACCTTTTATCGACTACTATGGTCCAAAATGTTTCTTAGTAAACAAAGTGTTTCCTAGTTTTCTGGTAAAATTGAAAGTATCTTGACTTGCTGGTGGTGGTGTCAGTTCTGTACTTGTGTATACATTGGTACATATCTGCTAAAGCTGGGTACACAGTATGAGAAAATCAGATGACTGCTTGTCCGATTTTCCGTGAACGTACGTATCATGATGTAATCAACAATGGTATTAACGTGTACGAAAATTCTAAAACAAAGGCAAACATTCTTTCTTTTGCCTTGTTTTCTGAGTCATTCTTTGCTTCTGATCATGCGTGTTTTTCTCTATTATCGTTTATTTCCGTTCAATTACTATACACATTGATCGAAAATCGGACATTGTGTTCACATTCACATTTCAAAAATTTGGTCCTTTTGTAAATTTTCGTTTGGAAAGTCTGAATCAGATGTTGAAAGTTGTGTACACACTATATGATAACAAACTATCTTCCTTGTATAGAGGTTTCTTATACTGAGTATCCAGCATAACACTTGCTTTTTACCATTGCAATGTACCTGTAATGGACCACCTGACAGCACCTCTAGCAACCCACTGGTCAGGATTCCCCGGAGCGCGGAGTCTAAGTTCCGGAGCACTTGTTCACCAGGGCCCCTGATGGTGGGGATGGACTTGGAGCGCTCCGAGACCAGGTCGCGACTACCGGGTATACCCACCAGTGGTAGAGGAGTCCACCAGTGGCTCCCGCAGAGTAAGAGTTTGATGTGAGGGGACCGGGGGGTCCCAGTGAGATGGATGGACGGATGGATGGATGAGCTAAAGTGAGGTCAGACAAGCCGAGTCGGTAGCCGGGGGGTCGGTGCTGTTTTTGCAGGGAAAAAATGTGCATTTAATATTTTTTTTTTAAATTGAGCCTGCAGAGCATTGCATCTGTAATCAGTCCTGCAGTGTGTAATATGGGTGTAATATGTAACATGTTACAGAAGGTGAACTTACCACTTGCCCACCACCCTATAGTAGAAGCACTGCTACAGAGCTGCGCAAAATCACATATATATACATGATTTGAATTTCCAGGTAGGGGGCACCCCATTGGTGGCTAGGGATGTCAATCAGCAGTCCCTGGCGATCATCGGGCAAAGTTGACAGGGGAGAGACCTGTGTGTAAACAAGGACATGTGTAAGCAAGGGCATGCTGCTTTGTATTGCTCTGCACAGAAGAGAAATACAAAGCAGCATGTTTCCCTAGTAAAATACACACAGCACATCATATAAAACAGCACACTGTTAGCCCCAGATGTTTACCCCTTCCTACCCAGTGTCATTAGTACATTGCCAGTGCTTTTTATTAGCACTGATCACTGCATTAGTGTCATTGGGATGTCAGTGGCAGTTAGTTCCCACTCAGTGGCAGAATGCACGCCGCGGTCCCGCTATAAGTCGCCATTACTAGTTTTAAAAAAATAAAAATTCCAATATGTGTATGTTTTTCTCAAAATTGTTAATTGTTTATAGCGTAAAAATAAAAATGCAGAGATGATTAAATACCACTGAAAGAAATCTCTATTTGTGTGAAAAAAGAATGTAAATTTCATTTGGGTGTAGTGTTGCATGACAGCATAATTGTCAGTTAAAGTAACGCAGCGCCATATCGCAAAACATGGCCTGGTCAGGGAGGGGGTAAATCCTCTGGAGGGCAAGTGGTTAAATTTACCTTGGGCCAAATGGAGAGAAGGTAAATAATTCTATACATAAACCTCAAGAAAAACTACAAGCATAATACTGTCAAGGCTATTATCTCTTTGTTCTTGTGCTGTTGTGTTTTTGTGGTTCCCTTCAAATCGAACTAAACCCACCCATTTAAAGCCCAGGTGTAGTCAAGATGTGTTTAAAAAAAATCAGCACGCTCTTACGTTCAATGAGAAGTGTCCGTTGTACTGCTGCTTTTATATATACATAAAAATTGTTCTCCTAGATTTTGTTTGTAAAAAATTTAAAAATTTGGTAGACTGGCCATTAGAGGGAGCTCTCAGTGGTTTAGTGTACTTTCTTTGTTTCTCCCTTTCTCCTTTGTTTTTCTCTTTCCTGTTTCTCACTTCAACAGCTGATGAGATATTAGCCACAACAGGAGTGCATGTTTTTCAATGAGTCTTTCATTGAGTCTTCCAATTTTGATTATTAGAAGGAGAAGTAGAGCGTTTTTTTCCCTGAAATTAGGAATTCATCTTTTTTATCCATGGGGATGGAGGAGATAACTGAAGCAGGTAGTTCAGTGACATACTGATGACTTGACTCTCACCCTTCATAGGGACAGCCTATGCTACTGAGTGAACGGCAATATTTCCCCACTAGGCTCAGCAAAGGATGGTCCCATATACCAGTGAGGCTGATGCACTTTATATGTCAGGGCTAATTTTTCTACCGAATCTAAATACAAGATTGAATGTTGTTTTCCATTTTTGGCTCCGTGTTGTTTTGTAGATTTTGCTTCCCATCAACCATCAGAGGGCTGAGTATTGTGTGCGTGCCTATTCATCATATCCATCTGTCCTCACAGGCTCATTGTCAGGATGATGAGAGGTTCCCTCGTTCCCACACTGTTCAGTGACTGGCTCCTTCTACCTAATATGGTCACACTTTGGGAGGAAGGAATGTCCTCATATAACACGCTTTATACTGAAATTCCATTATTGTGATAACTTCTCCAGAAACTCAGCAATCCACATTGATCTGTAAGCTGTAAAATGTGAACCTAAAAAACACCACATTTGTGCAGTTTTATATTTATTCTGAAATCATTAGATGTGGTTTTAAATTATTTTTAGATACATTTTTAATTGTCTTGATATCAGACCTCTGGATCCTCTGTAAAGCAGAATTCAGACTGTGGAAGGGATGAGCAGCAGTAAAAGCCAATC
This sequence comes from Staurois parvus, assembly GCF_062004578.1. Classification (NCBI taxonomy): domain Eukaryota; kingdom Metazoa; phylum Chordata; class Amphibia; order Anura; family Ranidae; genus Staurois; species Staurois parvus. The sequence continues at coordinate 12,784,615 of NW_028317933.1, forward strand.
AGGTGTATTGAATAGAGATGTGGTGACCATGAATGTGCTGAAAGGAGCAGGGAACAGAGTGAGCTGAGGGAAGACCTCACCAGGCTCTAGTTTATCTTCATTGGTCAAGCAGCAAGGTGGGGTGGGTTTTGATCAAGCTTTGCTTCTGTCAAGGTGGCTGAGAGCCTGGCTGTGCAGTCTGGATGGGGTGCCTGGCTTACACATATGAAACTGTATTACAAATTGTTTGGCATGCAAGTCAGTTTTCATAGGGCTTTTGAATTGTGTATTCCTTTGCTTAAACCAGGGATCTCCATGCTTTCAAAACAAAATGCCGGTTTACTGTCCTTCAGACTTTAGAAGAGCTAGACTGTGGCCAGTGAGAGTACAAAATGTCCTGATGTCAGTGGGAGCGAACAATTCTCTATTTTTCGTACTAGAGAAAAAGTTTCTGTTTTGGTGTTTTGTGGGAGAAATAATGTCCCACCGATGGTATCAGTGAGAGGAATAATGTCCCATCGTTGGTGTTAGTGGGAAGAACAGTGTCCCACCGATGGGATCAGTGGGAGAAATAGTGCCCCAGGGTTGGTATCAGTGGAAGGAATAGTGGCCCAGGGTTGGTGTCAGTGGGAGGAATAGTGGCCCAGGATTGGTGTCAGTGGGAGGAATAGTGCCCCATCATTGGTGTCATTGGGAGGAATAGTGCCCCATCATTGGTGTCAGTGGGAGGAATAGTGCCCCATCAATGGTGTCAGTTCGAGGAATAATACCCCATCATTGATGTCAATGGAAGGAATGGTGCACCATCATTGGTGTCAGTGGGAAGAATGGTGCCCCATCATTGGTATCTGTGCGAGGAATAGTGTCCCATGTTTGATGTCAGTGAGAGGAATAGTGCATTGTCGTTTGTGTCGGTGGGAGGAATAGTGCCTCATATTTGGTGTCAGTGGGAGGATTAGTGCCCCATATTTGGTGTCAGTGGGAGGAATAGTGCCCCATATTTGGCATCAGTGGGAGGAATAGTGCCCCATGGTTGGTTTTGGTGGGAGGAATAGTGCCCCATGGTTGGTTTTGGTGGGAGGAATAGTGCCCCATGGTTGGTTTCGGTGGGAGGAATAGTGCCCCATTATTGGTATCAGTAGGTGGAATGGTGTCCCATTATTGGTGTCTGTGGGAGGAATAGTGTCCCATCATAGATGTCAGTAAGAGAAATAGTGCATTATCACTGGTGTCAATTGGAGGAGTACTGCCCTTGGCGTCAGTGGGTAGAATAGTGCCCTGTTGTTGGTGTCAGTGAGAAGATCAGTGTGTCATCTTTGGTGTCAGTGGGAGAAATGATCCCACTTTGTTAATGTCAGTGGGAGGGACAGCATCCCGAGGGCCTGTCAAAGGCAATCAATGGCCCCCTTCATCTCTGGCTGCAGTATGGTGACCACTGGCTTAAACCATGAGCTTAGACATGACGATCAAACTTTGCACCTCTGTAAAAAAATAACCCTGTATAATGTAATCAGCTAGCGAGTTTATTTACAGGCTTCTTGGGAAACTTTAGAGTACTTACACAAATGTCCAAAGGTTATACTACAATATTTCTTGTTTACCATGAAATGTAGATCCTCTTTTTTTAAATAAGGATTGCATACCTCTTACTTATACACAGTCCCAAATTCAGACTACAGCTAGAGATTTTTATGAATGGATTTCTAAAGAATGAGCTGTATAATAAACAGAATTCATTTTGTCATTTTACACTAAGTACTATAAATGGGTTTGTTGATAATAAACAAAGCCCCTTCACAAAGTCAGCAGGGATCGAGAAGCCTTTGCCAATTTTGTAGCGGGGACCAATGGCATTTCAAACATTGCCTGGCCATTGTCCTAAACTGATGGCGAGTGTTGGGCTTTAAATCCAGTGCGTAAAGTGAGCATATATTTTTTTCAGCTTATCATTGATGGCTTTAAAATTACATTTTTGTGGCCCCCATTTAGTCTAACAAGATTCAATGAGTTGGATGCCACTGAACAAGTGAGGGTACAGGCTGGGCAAAGGTATGTCTAAACCCAAAGCACAATGTAAAAATAAGAAGAGATAGCCTGGCCGCCGCACAGCCCGGCAGGTAAACACAGCCTCAGCTCAATTCATCCAAGCCATGTCCCCAACATGTTTTTTGCCTCTGGGCTTAATCATGGAGGTTCATGGGGGGCAGGGCGAAACATGTTGGGGGCATAGCTTGGATGAATCGAGCTGAGACAGCTTTTACCTGCTAACCACTCGGGCCAGGTGAGGTGTGCAGCAATTGATCGCTTCCTATTTCTACTTGCATTTTTTGTTTCTAATTTCACTTGCATTGGTGAAATTAAAGGACTATTTTATTGAAACACAAAAGCTAATCTTGCAGTGAAATTAAGCAATTTCAAGTTCATTCCTAGTTCTGAAATAACCACCCGTCCCAGCTATCTCTTTTTATGGCCATCACCTGCTTCTGGCCATGGCTTTATGTAATAGGAATGTTGGACTGAGGTGGTAGCAGTGCATCATAACAGGGATGGTTATTGGGATTAGGGCTTGAAACCAGAAGTTCCATTTGTGTGCACAGTGTTTCCTGGCAAGGTAGGATATCTAAAGACAGCATTCATTTGTGCCTTGCGTGCCTTCACGTAAGGCCACCTCTGTGGACTCCTGTAGTAATATTTCCCCCACCAAAGTCCCTTGCTTTGGGCACCAATTGTTCCAAAGGTTTCTAACCTGATCAGCTAAATAAGCAGCTTAACACACATATATGGGGACCGTTTTACCTACAGGAAGATCTCTAAAATAACGCATACACTCTTGTGATCTACCCAACTTGCTGGGCTGTATGGCATGATGGAGTGACAACACCTAGTCATAGAAAGTTGTTCTGCCACAGCCCTACTCCCTATGGCCCTTTCAGGATTACTGGTGAAAAATCACTACAATGGAGCTCTCCTGAAAGCACGCCCAAGTATCTCCCCAGCAGAGGAGCAGAGACTAGCTGCCTTATTTCATCTTTCAGCTAGCATGTAGGAATTTCAGCTTTTTACAACAGCTAGCAACAAATGGTTGTGTGACTTGTGAAAGAGTAAACAAATGCTTGTTTTTATATATTTGGCACTGTATAATGATCACATCCAGAAATACCCCAAAGAATTACAGTGCCTTGAAAAAGTATTCATACCCCTTGAAATTTTCCACATTTTGTCATGTTACAACCAAAATCATAAATGTGTTTTGTTGGGATTTTATGTGATACACCAACACAAAGTGGCACGTAATTGTGCAGTGGAAGGAAAATGATAAATGGTTTTTAAATTTTTTACAAATAAATATCTGAAAAGTTGCTCGTAAACCAGATTTTCCTTTTATTTTCAAACCTGAAATGGAAAATTAGCCACAATGGACTGCACACTTAGCATTGGCTCACTATATGTTATGCATACAGCATATATGTTATATGTTATGTTATATATTATGCATACAGAATTGGCTCACCATATGTTCTACCAGAAAGTGAGAAAGGTATATGAGTACAATTACTGGGGCATGCTAAAGTGAACAAGTGAAGAATACATTTAGATACACAATCACTGTAGTTATAAAGAAAGTTATGTTTAGAACACCGTGGATATAGCTATAATCAATGGTTTGATGTGATGTACTGGAATTAAGGCAGATAACAGAAATATTCATCATGTGCATGTTTGTTGAGGTGCAAAGCAACAAATAACTAAGTGTCTATAATGGGCACATCAAGATATGTCAATGCTTCACCATTTTATTCTGTAAAAAAAAAAGATTTGTCTTGAGAAAACTCAGATGGGGTTGAAGGGAAGGATGGGAAAGGGTGGAAAGACTAAAGAGAAGAAGAAAAAAAAAGAGAGGGGAGAGAACTGTCTGTCATTCTGAGTTGAGATCAATGTTTTTAAATGGTTAGCAAGCTGGAGAAGTTTGACTGTATTTTGGAGCAATTAAACTAAGGGTCCAAATTTTAGGGCGTTCTGGTGGCTGTACACAGCACTTAACATCATAAAGGTTCCCAAAAGATGTATTCAATTACTTTTAATAGCCAGGAGAGCTCCTTCAGTGCCACTCTGATTTAGTTTCACTTTGTTACTGGGGCCCAGCTGCATGGCTAAGTCATCAAGGCAACAATGGCAACCACTCATATCAATTTTTAATTTAGCATAAAGAAAAGGTGCACATGGACGAGAGACAATCCCTAGCATACACTCCAGCTAGTCAGCAAAAAAAATCCTAAAAACCCACAACAGGTCAGATATTACCCTAGGCCGGAAAAGACCCCCATTATACGTCGTTAACCTATAGTGTTTAAACAGTTTGTAGGCAGGTGCCTACTAAGTGTGCTGCTAGTAAGCAAGAGTTAGCTTCCTAGGAAGGCTTAAGCTTTAGGCCAAGTGGTTTCCCAGACTTTTTGGATTCTGCCCTCCACCCTGGTTTAGATATAAAAAGGAGGAAGGCCAGGCTCAGGGGCTGCCAGCAGGACCACATAGAAAGCAAGAAAGATGTAATCCAGGGCAGCATTCACCTTCCCCCCTCTAAGGGATGCTCTATTAATGGCCTCTACCAGTTTTGGACCTACACCTGTACAGGTATGCCTGGGCAGCCACAGAATAGTCAGAAGGACTGTGTTTGCACTTTATTCTGTAATGTTGCAGAAACATTCAGTAACGTTTATGAAAACATTCTAAAGCTTGGTCTGAAGTTGCTCAAGGGGTGTGTGGGGGAACATGGTGTATCAGAAGAACAGGGCCTGAAAGCACTCATGGGGTAGAGGAGGGAGGACACCACAAAAAAGGGTTAACTTAGCAGGAAAGTCGGAGGAGCAGGAGAGTAGGTACCACTGGTGGGAGTATATCGCAGCTGGTTAACAAGCGTGGTACCTGGCGTAGGTGACAGGTCCTCCAGTAGCGAGGAGGGTTGATGTTCTGCCTCCCGCCCTAGCGGTCAGTTCCTTAAAAACTACCTGTGACCGAACGCACTGTACAATAGACCTCACAAACCTAACAGCATTATACAGGAGAGCGAAAGGACTTAAATTCTTGTGCATGCATGAGGTCCACATTAGGTGTATAGCAGGAACCCTTTCTTTCAGTGGGAGTGAGGTGGCAGAGGTATTGTCAGTGCTCCCGGGTATGACCAGAGGTATGTGAACTGACGCAGGGAAACGCAGGCTTCAGATATGTTATAAACAATAAGACAATTTATTAAAGACTAACAATACAAACATAAACGCAGTGCAATACTAAAACATAACACAGTGCAAACGAACCAAACCACCCACAGATAACCATACATACAATGCAAGCGTCGTCAGGCAGGCCGGGTCAATAACAATCGGGCAGATAGGAACAGGAGGAGCAGGCAGAGAGTAGTCAGGTCACGAGCCGGGTACAGCAACTAATGGGCAGGTAGGTACAGGGGGTCAGGCAGAGAATGGTCGGGGTCACAAGCCAGGGATCAAACAGGAGAAGTCAGCAGAGGTCCGGATCAGGCAGGGTCGGCAACGAATCAGACAGGGACAGGGATGCAGGTAACAAGATACAGGGGCCCAGGAAAAACACACACCAAGGCCCAGACTGCAGGTCTGGCCATCCCTTAAATACACCTGCATAATCAGCTTCAGGTGTTTGGCTGGCTGCAGGGTTGAGTCTCTGATTGCTGAGAGCACCCGCTGGCCAGCCCTGGTACTGCAGCCCACAAGGCAGGTGAGTCCCACCATTACTGGCAAGTCCATTCCTGACAGGTATGCTGGACTGGTGGAGAAGGTATGGGCTCAGCAGTGTCCCTCCTAAATTCCATCTACAGTACATCAAGCTAAGGTGTGCAGTGACATAGGACATAACGCTGCACGGGAACGGTATGTTACACAACTGCACATGGTGCGCAGCCAATCTCTAAGTCAGGGTACGCCTTTATTGTTGACTTTGAGATGACCGCAGCCCTGCCTGGTCCCAGGCGTTGATGGGAGCATGCACGAGAGAAGAGGTACCCCTGCGTGTATGGGCATGGAGGCCCTGCATACTTAAAAAGGCTTTACTGCTAACTACTGAAAAGTATGATCGGAGACATTTTGTATTGTTTCATGGCTAAGCCTTGCCAGCTGTTATCCCAGCGTCCAATAGGACTGCCTTATTGAGTGTGCTGTCATTGGAAGGGTGATGGCAGTTGGATTAACTTAGCCATAAAGTCAATAAATGTCATGCTCCAATAACAAAGTAAAACTAAATCAGGGGGAGGAATAAAATAGGCTTTTCTGGCTAATAACAGTAATAATGATAATTGGGGTGTCTACTGTTAAAATGGAATACATGTTCCCTTTAATGAGGTCTGTGGAGAGTAGCATCAGAAGTCATTAGATCAGAGTGCTAATTGTTTTCGTGTCAGTTGTGAAGGGGCATTGTATGTCTCCTGCATTACATTATCAATAAATCAATAATAGGCTTTTACAGCAGTCTTGCTGTATCATTGTGATAGTGTATGTCTTTTATCTTTCATTTATAGGAATGCAGCATATTGAGAATACCTCTAATAAAGCAATGCAAATTAGAGGATGTGTTGAGGTTTTCTGCTGAAAGGAAATTTTGCTATCTCTTTTCCTCCGATTGTATGATGCCTGCATGGTCATGGCATTTTTCCCATTTTTAATGTTTTACTTGTTTCCCCTTTTTTTAAATAATAAACTTTCATGATAAAAATAGTAATTAACTGTTACAGTATATTGCTCTTCCTGGTTCTTTCAATGCTAGTAGTCCTAATCATCATTTCTGTACAGCACATGCCGTCCGTAAAGTGACTGGAAGCATGTACAGATGAGAATCTGTTAAGCGTTGTAAAGGGAAAGACAAGCAGAAAACTCTTTCAGTATTACTGTGCCATGAAAAAGTATTCATACCCCTTGAAATTTTCCACATTTTGTCATGTTACAACCAAACCATAAATGTATTTTACTGGGATTTTATGTGATAAACCAACACAAAGTGGCACATAATTGTGAAGTAGAGGGAAAATGATAAATGGTTTTCAAACTTTTTAACAAATAAATATGTGGAAAAGTGTGGCGTGCATTTGTATTCAGCCCCCCAGAGTCAATACTTTGTAGAACCACCTTTCACTGAAATTACAGCTGCAAGTCTTTTTGGGGATGTCTCTACCAGCTTTGCACATCTAGAGAGGGACATTTTTGCCCATTCTTCTTCTTTGCAAAATAGCTCAAGCTCTGTCAGGTTGGATGGAGAGCGTCTGTGAACAGCAATTTTCAAGACTTGCCACAGATTCTCAATTGGATTTAGGTCTGGACTTTGACTGGGCCATTCTAACACATGAATATGCTTTGATCTAAACCATTCCATTGTAGCTCTGGCTGTATGTTTAGGGTCGTTGTCCTGCTTGAAGGTGATCCTCCGCCCCAGTCTTAAGTCTTTTGCAGACTCTAACAGGTTTTCTTCTAAGATTGCCCGGTATTTGGCTCCATCCATCTTCCCATCAACTCTGACCAGCTTTCCTGTCCCTGCTGAACAAAAGCATCCCCACAACATGATGCTGCCACCACCCTGTTTCACGGTGGGGATGGTGGTGTTCAGTGTTAGTTTTCTGCCACACATAGCGTTTTGCTTTTAGGTCAAAAAGTTCAATTTTGGTCTCATCTGAGCAGAGCACCTTCTTCCACATGTTTGCTGTGTCCCCCACATGGCTTCTCACAAACTGCAAACGGGACTTCTTATGGCTTTCTTTCAACAATGGCTTTCCTCTTGCCAACCTTCCATGAAGGCCAGATTTGTGGAGTACACAACTAATAGTTGTCCTGTAGACAGATTCTCCCACCTGAGCTGTGGATCTGTGCAGCTCCTCCAGAGTTACCATGGGCATCTTGGCTGCTTCTCTGATTAATGCTCTCCTTGCCCGGCCTGTCAGTTTAGGTGGATGGCCATGTCTTGGTAGGTTTGCAGTTAGGTTGCCATACTCTTTGCATTTTCGGATGGTGAATTGAACAGTGTTTTATGAGATGTTCAAAGCTTGGGATTTTTTTTATAACCTAACCCTACTTTAAACTTATCCACAACTTTATCCCTGACCTGTCTGGTGTGTTCCTTGTCCTTCCTGTTGCTGTTTGTTCACTATTGTTCTCTAACAAACCTCTGAGGACTTCACAGAATATCTGTATTTATACTGAGATTAAATTACACACAGGTGGATTTACTAATTAGGTGACTTCTGAAGGCAATTGGTTCAACTAGATTTTAGTTAGGGGTATCAGAGTAAAAGGGATGAATACAAATGAACACCACACTTTTCAGATATTTATTTTAAAAAATTTTGTAAACCTTTTATTATTTTCCTTTCACTTCACAATTACGTGCCACTTTGTGTTGGTCTATCACATAAAATCACAATAAAATACATTTACGTTTTTGGTTGTAATATGACAAAATGTGGAAAATTTCAAGGGGTATGAATACTTGTTCAGGCACTGTATAACCACTATTTGAATATTTAAAATTGAAATCTGAATAAAAATCTTTTTTTCTAATATTTCAAATAGTTATTATTTATGTAGCTAAAACATTTCATTTGGTTCTTTTTTTTCCCCAGTGACTGGGGGGAAGAAAAAAAACTGGTTGACCCTGTGCTAGTTCACCTAGGCTGGACCACAGCACACCTCTCCTCCTCATCCCAATAGCATAAGAAATGTGTTTTGTAGTGCAGCAAAGGACAGAACTGCTTGGATCTCATTACAGCAGAGGCAGTGTTTTTTTTTGTCCAAACACTTTAACCTCCCTGGCGGTATGATTATTTCAGATTTTTGGTGCTGAAAGCGGTACCATTATTTTGCATGGAAATATGTAGTTTTTTTATTGTAGGCTGTAATATTTAGGAATAACTCACTGAAATCTGTCCGAACAAGAGTCTAGTAAACATCCCGGGTATGATAAAATTTGAAACACAAAATCATAAATTATAATTTAATAAATAATCATAAAAAATAAAAATATAATAATAATACATTTAATTCAATAATATAATCAAACCGAAAACACTGACATTTGAAATAGAGCGCCAAGTTCGCACATTGCTGAGCAAAGTCACAAAATCGTTTTCAGTGTCTGATGACGAATTTCTCCACGAATCATCACTCAATTCTGCAAGTGGTTCTGATTTACTATCGCTGTTCTCTAGCTAACCTAACCCTGCTTTAAACTTCACAACTTTATCCCTGACCTGTCTGGTGTGTTCCTTGGCCTTCATGATGCTGTTTGTTCACTAATGTTCTCTAACAAACCTCTGAGGGCTTCACAGAACAGCCGTATTTATAGTGAGATTAAATTACACACAGGTGGACTCTGTTTACTAATTAGGTGACTTCTGAAGACAATTGGTTCCACTAGATTTTAGTTAGGGATATCAGAGTAAAGGGGGCTGAATACAAATGCATGCCACACTTTTCAGATCTTTATTTGTAAAAAAATTTTGAAAACCATTTATCATTTTCCTTCCACTTTGTGTTGGCCTATCACATAAAATTCCAATAAAACACATTTACTTTTTTTGTTGTAACATCACAAAATGTGGAAAATGTCAAGGGGTATGAACACTTATTCAAGGCACTGTATATGAGAAGCATCTCTACACCTTTTAGATATGTTTTTAGATATGTTTGCTACCTGGTTATCCTTGTGTGTCAGTCTCTAGCTGGGGAACATATATTTAAATGATTCGGAATGCCATCTTTGAATGAACTATGTACACAGAGAGTCAAATTATTTTGTCAGGAAATTTAAAGAAATCGAAGCTGACTGGACACTTGATGATCTTAGTATAGCTATCAGAAGAAAGTAACAGAAAGGAACAAGATAAGAAATTATGCTTAATACCTTAAATAGACAATCCAAATGAAGTACTACATGCGGAGCACTCTAAGAATGAACAAGAATCATGGCAGGATTTGATGTTCTAACAACTTGCTTGAGGATTACCAGATATTATTTATGGGTAGAAATCTGTAACCCCCCTCCAAAGTCTGAAGGACAATAAACTGACCTTTATTTTAGAAAATTTGGGGACCCCTGTTCTTGTCAAAATGAATTTCTTTAACAGAAGAGAGAATGAGCAGCCCCTGTCTGGCCAACCTGTGGAGGGTGACCACAAACAATGACCACATGCTTTGGTAGAGAAGTGAAAGAAACACAAGGGGGTGCCTCCAAGTGCAATATTAAACGATAATATAATTTAATCCATACATGAAACACTCACATGTGTAAAGAAGTTAAAAGCCTTAAATGACAGGGACCATTGCTAAGTGGTATAATGGCATTGGTGTCCAGAACCAGATGGAGCCTAAGACCAGATGGACGTCAGCGTTGCACGGAGAGCACCCTCTCCTGAGGATGGAGGAGTCCGCTGCACCGGAAGTGATGTCAGCAGAACCACCGTGGAACTCGGGGGTGGTCTGTAGCCTAAGTAACGCGTTTCGGAGCACCAATCAGCTCCTTTGTCAAACTTGTTTGGCTAAAAGGAGGAGTCCCATTTATATTGGTAGGTAAACCTGTATGGGTGGGGTGTGGGCGGTTCTATTGCTCTAATAAGAAAGAACGTGAGAAGAGAACAGCTTCTGTGGACATGTTGACAGGACGTTATAAAAATATATATACATGAAGCTGTATGCAACAATATATGACAGTTTCAAAAGAAGAATTCAAAGGATATATAGCAATTATAAAATAGCATACTGTTTACCAATATGGAGAGTAATTAGAATTATAATAGAAATCAAAAACCAATAAATAACAAAAATAACAATCATAATATACATAAAAAGATTTCAGTTAAAATACATCCATCAAGACACTGAAAGAGGAAGAAACTAGAGAAGGGATTTTAATTGAGACTATTATCCATTAGTTCCATTATCCATGTGTCCACGGGAAAAAACTATAATAGCTATAATCAAATAATAGTGCCAATTTCTATCTCTTCATTGAGGCCCATCGGAGCCAGCGTGTCCAAAATATAGTCCAAAATATATAGAAAATAGGTCTCTTGCACGCATACTTTTTTAAAGCGTTCAGCAGTGGAATATGTTTTGGGGATCCCCTCAATAACCCAGACCTTTAGGCCTTCAGAGCATTTAGCGTGATATTCTTTGAAGTGCCTGGGTACGCTATGTTTTTCTACCCCTTCTTCCACAAAACGTTGATGTTCGTGAAACGCTTCCTCAGTGTTCGTGTGGTTCTTCCGACATAGTATAATCCACATGGGCACATGAGGCAGTAAATGACATATTCAGAGGAGCAGTTATAAAATGCTTTAATGTCATAAGTTTTATTGATGACCTGGAACTGCTTTTGACCATGTGTGACGTGTTTACACATCAAACAGAGATTTTTTACACTGATACATTCCCCTCAATGAAAGGAACATTGAAAGGGATGTGGACTGTGGTACAGTCTGCTTCAATTTGCTGGGTGCAACTTTATTTTCGGTAGAGAGGTGAAATGCCATTACTTCGCAGTTGAGGTAGTGTTCTCAAAAGGTGGCCTGAGAAAAGATTCTGGCATCCTTGCAGTGAGTTCCAAATTTCCATAGCTAGAAGAACAACTAAAATTCTCAGGGGGAGAGTCATGACTGTGGTCAGAGCTTCATGTTGGAGCGCAGATCTTAGCAATCCACTATTGCCTCTGGTAAAACAAAGGAACAAATGCTCCAGTATAGACTCTATGTCTAAGCGTAGAATAGACACTTTGTGTACTGTGGTTTGTTTGCAAGTTTGTGATATACTGTCCATCTTTTTTTAATAAGCATGGAGCAATTATTTTATGAGAAACAGATCCTGCAAAACAACAATACTTATTTTCCATCCAGAGTATGTAGATCATCTGATAACGAAAATGTTCAACTATGAGAATGGTTACAGAGCAAGTCATGGAAAAATTGGATGCACATAAATGGTAGGAAATAAAAAAATCTCTGAAGAGTGCTAAGTTGTTTTGGTGTGCCACAAGAAACATTTTCAGCAACAAATTCCTCAGAATAGCTGAGACAAACTTATAAATTATAGAACAGTCACATGAGGATGAATTCTGTCTTTAAGGTAGTTATGAGGAAGAGCTCATAAACAGCACATGGGTCAATGTAGACCAAGATCATAGGATTTAAGCCTATAACTTTATAAACCATGTTAAACTGGTACCATTAATAAGATTCAGGAACATAGAGGTGTCTGGTTCCTGTCTCTTCAACATCTCTCTATTGGCCCTAATGCTATAGGCAACCTTTTTGTTATGATCTGAGGCCAGGCTAAGATACCAGTAGCTATTACATTAGCGAGACCAACAAGAAAAGTACATGGGCAAGTCACCCTGGTAGATGGTGTGGGCTCAACTGAGGTGCAAAGTCTAAGCACTAATTGGTATTCACCAGAGCTCCTGATGGTGGAGGTGGGTTTGCTGCATGTTAGTACCTGGTCACGGTCCAGGATCACCCCTCCAGGAGGTGAGCAAGCCAGGGTCCATTACCAGGTAGGGATCAAGCAGATGTGTAATCAGTAAACAAGCCAAAGGTCAGTAACAAGAGTTTGCAGGTTAGGATCAAGCAGAAGCGTAGTTGATGACCAAGCCAAAGGTCAGTAATGAGTGGTAGTGAAGATATGGACGGCAGCAGGAGTGACAAGAGCAAGATCTTGGAGTGACAAGAGCAAGATCTTGGCTGGAGAGAGCACAATCTGGCAGACATGGCGTAATTAGGAAGCTCATGGGAAGAGCAAGGAGTTCAAGGTACAACCAAAAACAGGGCAGAAAGTAAGCTTCTTTTACAAATTTATGCACACTTTATTTGCTAGTGCCTGTATATTTATAATTATTAGTTTGCATTAGTGGGTTATTCTATTGTATAGAGGCAGCTGCAAATCTAACATCGCTTATTTTAATATATTTTGTTGGTACACTTAATAATAATAATTTTACAAATTCACTTTAGAAAGTAAGTTTGTCCATGTAATCAGGCAGGGGGGCTGTGCAGCATCTCAGATGGCTTATCAAGAAGATCTGGTGCCAGATACAGCAGAGGTTGTGGGTTCATATCCTGATCCTGACACTTTGTTAAATAATAGTGCAGTCTTCCCACTCAGCAATATACATTTGCATCTAGTTTTCTTCCCCTGTCAAAGCAGACTAGTTTTATCATTAGTTTTCTTTGCTGTAATGTTAAGAGCACCTGCGTGTTTTCTGAGAGTCTGTTATGAAAATTGAGCTCAGTGAAGAGGGCAGTCCTAGTTCCTCACAGTAGCTTCTGCACCAACAAGGAAAGAATACAATGAAATCATGAAATAAAAGTACTCTCTGAGAGCTAAGGCTGCTCTATTATAACCATGTAAGAGTGAAAATTCAAACGTTCACACAATACATTTTAAAAAATACATTGTTGGCTTTGGGTTCATCCATGTTTCACCATTGAGCTGAAGAACAGTGAAAAAATACAAGATAGCTTTGGAACTATGTATTAATTATAGATTTTCTGTAAAAAGATTGTTTCCATTTTTGTAGGGAAAAGAAACAATCCTTAAAGTTATTACATTGCCAGGCCATTCATTTTCATTCAAATCTTCCTATAAATTTTTATTGTATTTAATATATTTTAGACATATTATTTGCCTGTAAAAGCACTTTTTGTAACTGCAGCTGCTGTTGAGTGCCGCCATCTTGGATGTTATGGCAGCAGCCCCAATACTCTCATAGCTGTCTCTCAGGTGACATAGTATTCCACTTTGCTTCTCCCCCAACAGCTACAGTAATAGTTATATAGGGAGGTGACGGGAGGGTCAGACATGCTGGGCCAGCACAGACAGTAATTTGACTCTCCCAGAGGAGGAGAGTGTAATGTTATGAGGGAGGTGGCTGTGCTAGGGAATTGCCACTTTCAGGAGTAGTCAAATTTTCCATCAAGGTCCAAGGCACAGTGCATGGAAAAAAAAACACTTATAAAATGTAAAAAAGTGCAAGTAAGCACTTAAATTACTTAATTTTTATGTGTTTTTACCTGCAATTTTTAAGTTGGTGGCTGGGTTTCATTTAATCAATTGCAGAGATTTAGACATCGCAGAGTTTTTTCATGTGTAATTACTTCATTGATCCCAGTATTGTCCAGATCAGTTGTGCTACTTCTATAAATCATGCTACGCATTGTTACCCTCTGTGTCCTTATTGCCCAGTGTGCTACTAGTGATCAGAGTGTCTGCAGCAGTGAAAGTTACCCTGTATTATTATCTATGCCAGATTTTCTCAACCTTTTAAGCCCAGAGGAACCCTTGAAATTAGGGTTGCACCAATACCATTTTTTTACCGGTATGTGCGAGTACCGATACTTTCGGTCATGTACTCGCCGATACCAAGTACCAATACCTTTGTGGTGCGATCAGAGCCCATACACAATGAATGGGCCCCATTCGCATTGCATATGGTTATCCCCACTGCTCCTTTGTGAACCCAGTAGAGAAAGACTTATTAAAAAATGCTATAACAACTCACATGTTAAAAGTACATATCTCGCATGTCAAATCCAAATCTGCATGGTCATAGTGTCCCCATCCCGTGGGACTCATCGATGATGGAAAACTACGACCACTTGCAGTGCTCACAAGGCTAGAGGAGATGTATAGGCGGTCTGTCCCCAAGCTGACATCACTTCCTTCCTATACCCACCTATGCACTCCAAGCTGGTTTACAGGGTCCGGAACGTCCTAAATCTCCAGCCCTGTGAGCACAGCAAGGGGCTGTGGTTTTCCATCACTGGTGGGTCCCACGATACGGGGACCCTATGCAGATTTGGATTTGACATGCAAGATAAGTACTTTTAACATGTGAGTTGTTATGACATTTGTTAATAAACTGCTTATTGCAGCACTTAGATGGCATTTCCCTGTATTTCTATAGTAGGTTCATACAGGAGCAGTGCGGGAAAGCGCATGTGACTCAGACAGGAATTGCACAGCATTCCTGTTCAAATGGCATGCAATTCTTTGCAGTGCGATTTGAGCCCATTTATTTTGTACGGACTCAAATATCATCGCAAAGGTATCGGTTTCGGAGCCTTTGCACGCGTACTACTGCAAATACTTGGTATCATCGCCAATACCAATGCTAGTATTGTTGCAACCTTATTTGAATCATTTTCAGGTCTCAGGGAACCCCTGGTATAGTCCATTAGAACCATTAGGAAAATTCATCTTACATTGGTGTCATTGGGAAGAATGCCCTCCTTACAATTAGCTAAAAAGGTCATTGGTATCATGCTGTTGGCTCTTCTAACTGGTGATGGACCTGGAACTATGCAGTCACCCCCAGATGAGAGGTCGATAAGCCACAGCACAAAGAACCCCAAGCTACCTCTGCAGGAACCCTGGGATCCACAGGATCCTGGTTGAGAATGGCTGACCTATGCTAAATATTTCTTATTTACAGGAATAATTCTAAGTTTTGGATATCTGTCCATGGACATATTTTCCCTCGATTTAACCTTGATTTGAACATGGACCTCCTAATAGAATGCTTCTTTAGTGCTTATCATGTATTTGGTGTCCTAGTTGAAATTAGTGTGATGTTTCTGCCTCAAATATTCAGGAGGTATTTGTGGACTATTTTATTTTGTTTTTCTTCAGAGACCAGCACATTTAAATGTCACTTCTCTCCCAACAGAGCAGGCCATACCTCTGCAGATCCTCTATGAGAAATACAGCAGCAGTATGGCAGAGGGCAATCTGATCAAATTGGTGGCTCTTCTTCAAGATCTTTCCAATAATGATATGATCCTTGCTATGAGGGACATCCATGTCAAGAACCCAGACATCAAAGTGCGGGTGAGTGTGATCTAACTATATATCCATCTGCCCTCTTCAAAGGGGTTCAACTGTACAAACAGACATGGGATCCCAGCATGGCTTATGAGGCACACTGACCCATGCGACCTGGTCTGCCAAAGCTAGCATAGCAATATTTTTGATCTGTCATAGTGGTGAATTTTGTGGTGAGGTCCTAGTGCAGAATGTTGACTTCAATAGTTAAATATACATACTGTATGTGAACCTTTTTGCATGCTAATATATTTTTAGTTTTTTTTCAGCCACTCTTGTCATTCATAGACCCCTTCATGCTTCTAGTAGGGTGACACCTCCTTGCTAATCCTGTGGCTATGCAGCCTCCTGTGCCAACAAACTGCTTGACTCTGTTTAAAGAACTATTAATATACATCTTCACAACTATTACTGTTGTAGAAAGTACACACATGCTGTATTGTTTGTATTATATTTTTATGTAGCTTTTTATTTGTATAAAGTCACTCCCCAAGATCAAACATTTACACTGAGCTGTATGTGTTTCTTTTATATTTTAATGTGGCTTTTAGTTTTATTATATTTATTTTACTGTTGCATTTGTAACACTAGCCAAAGACATGCTGGGAATTTTGGATACTTGCCTTATATGCTGTATGCATTGCACAAAAAAAACTTGACTTGTACATTTCTAGTGCACTTATCAAACATGATGATCCTGATAATGTGATCTGAAAAAAAATATTTGTATGTTTAGTGTGTGTATTCTAAAGACTGTAAGTACAGTAAAAAAAAAACCTGACCCCTGCCAGTGTGCTACAGAGTGGGACTCCTGCTCCCTGTGTGGAAATAGTGGTCTCTCTGCAGAGGTCCAACACATCCCCTGCTATGTAAAAACCATTACTTTGCAACCAGCAAATCTTATGTTCCCTGCTGATTGAAGAGCTTTGATTTTGACTCTGCTTCATATAGCAAGGATCCTTCTGTTCAGCATGCTGGCAGGAAACAGGCTTTCTACTTAGGCTGTGGTTGCTTTTTAAAGAAAACAGGCTTTGCACACCCTTTTTTATTTTGATGCATCTAGAACAGTGGTCTCCAAACTGAGGCCCAGGGTCCAGATGCGGCCCTTCACTTGCTTTTATCTGGCTCTTGGGGCACTATTTCATACACTGATACCAATTGTGTATAATTCCCCCCACTTATACCAATGAAGGGGGAGCAACGTCTTCCAGTGACACCAATGATGAGGCACAATTCCTCCCAGTGACACAAATGATAGGGTCCAATGACATGAATGATGGGGCAGAATTCCTCCCACTGACACCAAACAATGAGGCATTATTTTTTTCTCACTGACGTCGGGACCTTTTCTACTCCCACTGGCCGCAGTTTGGCCCTCTTAAAGTCTGAAACCGTGCTTGGTGGCTAGGGATGTCAATCACCGGGTCCCAGCTGGTGATTTCTGGGCGCCACTCGGCGATCGTCGGGTAAATCTGACAGGGGAAAGACCTGTGTGTAAACAACTTAGGTCTCTCTCCTGTCAGCAAGGACATGCCACTTTGTATTTCTCTGCAAAGCAGAGAAATACAAAGCAGCATATCTCTTAGTAAAACACAACACAGCACATAATGTAAAACACACAGCACAAAGCTATCCCTTTGATCGCCCCAGATGTTAACTCCTTCCTGCCCAGTGTCATTAGTACAGTGTCAGTGCTTTTTATTAGCACTGCTCATTGTATTAGTGTCACTGGGGATGTCAGTGGCAGTTAGTCAGTTCCCACCCAGTGTCAGAATGCCCACCGCAGTCCCGCTATAAGTTGCTGATCACCGCCATTACTAGTTTAAAAAAAATAAAAATTCCAGAATACACACCGCCATTTGTAAACAATATAACTTTCACGTAAACCAATTAAGTTACATGCGTTGGGATTTTTTCTAGCAAAGACATGTAGCAGATTACACTTTAGCCTAAATTTATGGCAAAATTTGATTTTTTTTTAAAATGTTTTTACTGGATATGTTTTATAGCAAAAAGTCAAAAATATATATATTTTTTTTCAAAATTGCTTTTTTGTTTTTTGCTCAAAAAATAAAAAATGCAGAGGTGATTAAATGCCACCAAAAGAAAGCTCTATTTGTGGGGGAAAAGGGACATAGATGTAATTTATGTACAGCGTTGCATGACCACACAATTGTCAGTTCAAGTAATGCAGTGCCATATCGCAAAAAATGGCCTGGTCAGGAAGGGGGGTAAATCCTCTGGAGGGCAAGTGGTTAATGGAGTGAAGACTTGCAATGCTGTGATCGTAACTGAACAACTTTTAGCAATTTAAGATTTGAAAAAGGTTTTCTTTAAAGAGCAAGTATAATATCAAATGCAGTATGCTTTCCCTTCCTGGCTTCCCTAACCCTAGCTAACCCACTCTACCCCACCCTATTATCCATCAACTCCATACTGCCAGGGTTTTTGAGGTAGTGGCCTAACAGAATCTCTACACCCTCCCAGCCTGGGTGTCCTTTCCATAATACAGGCACACACAGTACAACCCCATAGACTTCTATAGGGTCATCTCCGGAGCATCTCCTGCACTGGGAACAAGCACCATTTAAAGTTGTACTTTGAAAGTGTACTTACCCTTTAAGAAAACTCTGCTAAGTACCATCTTAGTAAATTTTAGTTACATAGTTCATCTGGCTGAAAAAAGACAAAAGACCATCCAGTTCAACCATAGAAAAAAAAAGTTATAATCCTACACCCACAGTTGATCCAGAGGAAGGCAAAAAAAAAACCCCAGCAAAGCATGATCCAATTTGCACCTGCTGGGAATAAATTCCTTCCTGATCCCCCAAGAGGCAATCAGATATTCCCTGGATCAACTTTACCTATAAATCTACATCTAATCAGACCTTCTAACATAGCCCAAACTGATTCTGGAAAAACCACATCCAGTCTAAATCTGCTTGGTAGCTGGCGGGGGGCCAGTAAGTAGAGTTATATGAAGTTATATTTCAGCGTGTGGTTTCTGGTGGATGAAATGTCAGAGCCCTTTGGCCTTACTGGACAGTCTTGTTTCCTTTTTAGAGTAGGCATGAATAATACATGTGTTCAAATGTGTTCAGAGGCGTCCTGCTCACTCATTACATCACCTGCCAGTATAACTGACCCAAAACAAGCTGAGTAGATTGTCAGCAGGGAGCCAATTGAGCGAGTTCCAAAGTTTTTGTTGAGTGATCTTGACAGATCCACGTAACTGTGGTATTGCCTCATTTCTCACTCTGGTTCCCTGAGATCTAATGACATGTGTAATACTGAGGCAGAAGGTTATTTAAATAATGATTCAGCATGTGAAGCTTCAAGCTGGCAAACAGCTAAAATAAAGCTGAAACACAGATATATGAGCTTATTTTAATCTGTCAAAGAATTTGTAATGTGTTTCCAATCAGTCTTGAGATTTACACAGTCCTACCAGATAGCAAAGCCAGGCAGGTGACCTGCCATTCCTCTTCTGGAATTTTGCAAAACAGGTCACCTCCCTGTCCCCCAGCACGTGATTTGCGTAGGAGCAGCTTATTGATATGCTCATGCTTAGTTCTGTCCTTCTTAAGGCATGTAGAACATTTTCATGCAACAGAGCCTGATTACATGATGTATAGGGATTACACGATACTCATACCAAGTCAAATTTAGTAACTTGGAAATACAGTTCTAGGCTTCTTTTAGACTGGGAGGATTCCATCCTGATCACAGCTCAGCTGGCGGATGGGACATCTGTGTCTGCTCAATTTCTGCAAATTCGGACAGAGCCGGCTCTATGGGCAGCTGGGAGTAAACAAACTTCTCTGTCCATTTACACCCAATTACCCTCCAATCAGATCCGCCTAAACACTTTGGATCCTTTCCTGTTTTGTTTTTTTAATTTGGATTTGACCTCGAGGTAGGTGGGAGAAAACAGACACACCAGCCTGGCCATAGGGATGCATGGACCTTCTGGTCAGGTCCACATGAAAAACTAAAAGGCAGACCTGATCGGATCGTCCATCTGAAAGAGGCCAAAGTCTCCCCCTCTCCCCTTCCTCAAAGCCTTATACTCACCAATACAGCGATCTGCTGCTCTATATTTCCCCAGCTGCTCCCCACTCCTTGAGCATGTATGTGGGAAGATAGGATTTTTGTGCCCACCATAAATTCTTTCCTTGAAATCCATTGAGTGACACAAGAATTCTTTCACCTTCGGGTTATATTGCTGCCTTCAGGAAGATCGGACACTGGCAAACAAAAGAGAACTGTAGACTAGCCCAGCATATCCCTTCCCACTACCAGCATTCCTCAGTTTTGTAGCAAAGCAGTACAGAAGACATGATCAAAAACACAGTGGGGTGTGACCTGTGACCTTAAGGCATGGCTCACACTAATGCAATTTCAGATGGGACTTGAGTTGCACAGAATCACATGACAAGAGAAATCAGATTGTTTTCAATGGTGTCTTCAGATCAATGAAACTCAGAATGGGGCGATTTTAGAAAAGATTCCTGTACTACATTGTTGTGATTCCAGTGTAACTTTGGCTCCATAGAATTTACAAACCCTGTCCAAGTAGGATTACATAATTGCACTGAAAGTCGGATAAAAGTCATATCACAGCAGTGTGAACCTAGCCTCAATGGACTCCAGGGGTGATTGGAGAGGAGCACTCGATGTCCAAAAAAAGTCTCACTTGATGAATTTTATAGTTTATTGAAGATAAAAGTAAACACGTAGAGTCAATGAACTATAAAATTCATCAAGTGAGACTTTATTTTGGACATCGGGCAATCCTCTCCAATCACTATAAGTGTTCCCTGCGTTAACGCCTCCATTGTTGTTATCAGAAAGGTAGCAGCCCTAGACCTCAATGGAGTCTATTACTCAACATCTACAGTTGGGATATAACCAAATGGAAGAAATTCCCTCTCTACCCTCCACACAGTAACTTGCCGCAAGGCAGCCTCCAGTGGCACCAGTCCAGCGCTGTCTCCCACTCAGATGTGATACCATCAAAGGACTCCAAGGAAAGGATTTTACAATGAGCACAAAACCCTGTTTTATTTTTGGTACATTGAGGAACACATGAAGTCCTTCAGTTTTGGGATGTCCAAAATCAATCCTGCTGAGGGGTTGGCAAAAGAGCAAACAAATGGTAACAGGCCAGAGAAACAACAACAAATAATTAGGGACTGCTTGCACTACACTAGCCTAAGCACTGATGCATGCTGGTAGTAGGAGGGGTTATCATGGGCTGACCTACATTTTTTTTTTTCCAGTGTCAAATTCTCCTGTAGGCGGCAGTATAACACAAAGGTTTGTGTTCCGGTGTCCCTCAATAGATACAACAAAGGGGTACCTATTTATTCCTATGGGGATGACGTGTATCATTGGGATGCATAACAGAACATAGCAGGTGGCCTCTCTGTAGAACTGAATCAGATTTTTATGTGCATGAAATACAGGCAGAGCATTTGTAGTTAGCTTTGCGGCTCCCCATGGGACTCACAGTGTCAGAACTATGGATCAGTGAGTAAAAGACTATAAGGGGATCTTGGGGAAATAAAGTGGGGGGTGACTTACAGGACAACATTACAACCCTTCTATGATTTATTTTAATGAATGACTACATACACTATATTGCCAAAAGTATGGGGAGGCCTGCCTTTACACGCACATGAACATTAATGGTATTCAAGTCTTAGGTGGGTTCAACATTGAGTTGGCCCACCCATTGCTGCTATAGCAGCTTCAACTCTTCTAGGAAGGCTGTCCACAAGGTTTGAGTGTGTGTATGGAAATATTTGACAATTTTTCCAGAAGCACATTTGTGAGGTCAGCCACTGATGTCGGACGAGAAGGCCTGGCTCGCAATCTCCGCTCTACTTCATCCCAAAGGTGTTATATCAGGTTGAGGTCAGGACTTTATGCAGGCCAGTCAAGTTCCTCCACCCCAAACTCACTCATCCATGTCCTTGCTCATCATATGGACCTTGCTTTGTGCACTGGTGTGCAGTCATGATGAACCAGGAAGGGGCCATCCCCCAACTTATTCCTAAACAGTGAGGAGCATGAAATTGTTCAAAATGTCTTGGTGTGCTGATGCCTTAAGGGTTACCTTCACTGGAACTAATGGGCCAAGCCCAACCCCTGAAAAACAACCCCACACCATAATCCCCCCTCCACCAAACTTTACACTTGGCACAATGCAGTCAGGCAAGTACCATTCTCCTGGCAACCACAAACCCAGACACGTTCATTGGCTTGCCAGACAGTGAAGTGTGATTCGTCACTCCTGCTCAGCCATGGAAACCCATTTCATGAAGCTCACAATGTACTGTTGTTGTGCTAATCTGAGGGCCACACAAAGTTTGAAGGTCTTTAGCTATTGACTCTGCAGACAGTTGGCGACTTCTGCGCACTGTGCGCTTCAGCATGCACTGACCCTACTCTGTCATTTTACGTTGCCTACCACTTCGTGACTGAGTTGCTGTTTCTTCCAGTTGCTTCCACTTTGTTATAATACCACTAACAGTTGACCGTGGAATATTTCGTAGCAAGGAAATGTCACGGATGGACTTATTGCACAGGTGGCAACCTACCATGGTACCACGCTTGAATTCACTGAGCTCCTGAGAGCGACCCATTCTTTCACAAATGTTTGTAGAAGCAGTCTGCATGCCTAGGTGCTTGATTTTATACACCTGTGGCCATGGAACATCTGAATACAATGATTTGGAGGGGTGTCCCAATACTTTTGCCAATATCTTAATTAGTGTTTTGTAACATGGATAGTGTATTGTGCTATATGTATTCTAAATGTCAAACAGAAGTGGATATTGTTCAAGTCAAATGTTCTGTCTGCAACGCACCTGTGTTATTCCCTGGAAATGATCCTAGATTAACAATTCTTACTCAGAGATTCTGGCTTGTAAAAAAAGTTCAGATGTAACATTTCGTTCCATAGTGAATTGCTTCCATAAAGCACCAATTCAGTATGCTCAGTATGACTTCTGTTTGTAAAGGTGCTATTTGCTGGTCCTCTAGCTTCAGTGCATTTTGCTTCACTTACCTAAAGTATATAGGTTAGGCATTTGACTTTCCTTGCTGCATTCTTCTTTTGGGATTGTGATTAAAATTATTGAATCCCGGGCCTTATCTCCCTTCTTTACGCAGCTTTGAACAGCTGCTCGTCGCACACTTCTCTTTCATATGTAGTTCAGTGGGAATGCGACCTGGGAGTGGCTGTGGATCCGGAGGACTGGAATAAAGCCTGGTCATTCATAGCTAAATGTTCGTTTAATACGACCACGCTGGAAGCAGCCTATAAGGTATTGTTTCGTTGGTATTGGGTGCCGGCTCGTTTGGCCCAGGCTAACCTTGCCTGTAGTGATCGATGTTTTCGGGGTTGTGGCCATCGTGGCGATGTACTGCATATCTGGTGGTCATGCCCGAGGTTGGTTCGTTTTTGGTCTCGTGTGTTTGGCCTCCTTTTCACTTTGTTTCATCTCTCCATACGCCGGGATGCTCGGTATGCTTTGCTTCATTGCCCCATACCAGGCCTCTTGGCTCGTCAGCAGCGGTTGGCTTCCTATTTGTTTTTATCGGCCACTAGGACAATTGCTCAGGCCTGGAAGAGTCCGTTTGTACTTTTTCAGGGGGTGCGGGATCGTATGACTACTATGATGCTCAATGAACAGATGTCGAGTATATGCAACAACTCTCAACATAAATTTTTGAAAATATGGGAGCCGTGGTTGCAATATGCCTTTCCCACGCTCTCCCCGGCCAGTGTGGGGAGGTGATGGAGTTTTGTATTGGCGCTCATGGACCCTTGCTCTTTGGTGTGTGTTTTTTTTTTTTGTTTTTTTTTCTCTTTCTTTCTTCTCGGCTCTTCTTCTCTCCTTTTCTGTTTGTTTTGATGTGACAGTGGACAGCTGTCTTTAGTTGCGATAATCTGAGATTCACTGATGTTATTGTAACCTATGTGCCATTGATAGCCCCTGCGTGGGCATACGTTTTGCCTTATTGGAATTAGAGTGTTGTCTGCTCTATTATGCATTTTCTATCGGTGCAATTGATAGCCCCTGCGTGGGCGTGTTTTGTTGCCTCAGTTTTATACTGTTTAAAATTAATAAAAACCATTGAAATACAAATAGACAAAAAAAAAATAAAAATATTGAATCCAGGTTTAGCTAGGCTACTGGCATTTTCAGAAGAATTTCAGCAATCTCTGCATAAAGTCCATCTCAAGAGTGTAGCTGGATTAGAACTTCCATTAGGTTTTTATTTTGTATTCTGCGTCTCAGCTGGGGTGATTTGCCCTAATTTTCCTGTTGGAACAGGAAGTGATGGGATATCTCTATAACGGTGACACAGACCACAACAACACACTTTCTTTAGTAAACAAGGGAAAAATTGGAATCTATATTTTCCAAAAAAGGTTAGGGTAGGAGGAGATCCAGAGTTGGTGTGTATGTCCAGGTCCATATTCTAGAGTCTAGTCACTTTGGTTAGGCACCTGTCATGAAAAGGCCTCAGAAGTGTTATCTTTTCTCCACTTTGTAAGCATAAGGCTTACCACTTTTTGTACGGATCTATGCAGACAGTATCCTCATTATTTGTCCACATACAGAATATAATTTAGGTATCATACTGAAAATGGAAATGCAACAAAGGCTTATTAGACAAAATGGTGGCCATCTGCACACAGACAGCAACTCCCTGTTCATAAACATGAATGAGATGGGTAAAAGATGGCTTTAGCTCCTGTTCTCCAGCCGTATTGAACTATTCAGACGCATTTTGTCCTTTTTGGGGCTAATCATAGAGGCAATCTGCCCTGATTAAGCCCCAAAAAAGGTTGAAATGCATATGAGGCATTCTCTACAGTAAAGAACAGGAACTGAAGCCATCTTTTACCCATCTGATTTATATTTATGAAACAGGGAGTTGGTGTCTGTGTGCAGATGGTCACTATTTTGTTGAAGTCTACTAGAGCCTAACAAACTGATCCTGTCTTGCACCAGTCTATTCACATGCTGATCTGACTGACAGGTTTTGGGGTATTTGAGTGGTAGCATTTTCATTGTTGCAGACTCCACCTCCGCAACATCGCCAAAATATGCACGTTCCTAACTCCAGAAACCACTGAACAGCTCATCCACTCCCTCATCATATCACGACTCGACTACTGCAACTCCCTCCTCACTGGCCTGCCTCGCCGCTGGCTATCCCCGCTTCAGTCGATCCTGAATACGGCTGCCAGACACATTCACCTTTCCAACCACTCCGTCTCCGCAACCCCCCTCTGCCAATCCCTCCACTGGCTTCCGATTGCGCAACGGATCAAATTCAAAATCCTAACACTGACGTACAAAGCTGTCCACCATACTGCCCCGAACTACATCACTGACCTAATATCCAAGTACCACCCAGCACGCACACTCCGCTCCTCACAAGACCTCCTTCTCTCTAGTTCCCTGGTCTCCTCCTCCCATGCCCGCCTCCAGGACTTCTCCAGGGTGTCACCCATCCTCTGGAACTCCCTGCCCCAACCCATCAGATTATCACCTACTCTCCTCTCCTTTAGCCGCACCCTGAAAACCCATCTCTTCAGGGAAGCCTACCCCACCCCCTGCTAACTTGATGACCTCCTCCACTCTTCCTACCACTCCATCCCCCACAGCTATCTCCTCCTGTGCCACCATCCCCTCCCTCCTAGATTGTAAGCTCGAAAGAGCAGGGCCCTAAATCCCCTCATGTTTTGCATTGTATTGGTATTGTTCTGTCACATGTTCTGTCCCCCTCTGTAATGTACAGCGCTGAGAGAACTATTGGCGCTTTATAAATACTGTATAATAATAATAATAATAATAACTGTTAAGGTCTTACTAAACTTGCAAATAGTCATGATGTGCAGAAACCTATGGTGACCAGTCAAAAATCATTGTTTATACTTGCTAAGCCCCAGAAAGAATCTGTCATGGATTGATTACAGTAAATCAAGTTCCTATAAGATACCACACTTAACATTAGAACCGGCTTGTCCGTGCCCACTGATCAAACTAGGGCTAATCTGTCCTGTCTTTCCTCTTGGTAGGTGATGGGGGAGCCTAAACAACAGAGGAAGCTGGTGGCGGAGATTTCTTTGAAGAATCCTTTATCAGAGCCACTGATGGGCTGCTGCTTTACTGTGGAGGGAGCAGGCCTTACAGATGGCCTTTTGCTAAAGAAGCTGTAAGTATGGTTGTTAAAGGGGTTTTGCTGGCAGTGCTTTGTGGGGGTAGGTGGGAGAGACCGTCATGTATAATCAATATTGGCTAAAGAAAAAAAAAGGTTAAGAGCCAATTCTCACCTTTGGATCGCTTTAATGAGTATTAAAACTTGCATTTTCCCATGTATTACCGCACAGCATGAGTGTTTCCTTTCATTTTTAATGGTACCCCAATGTTGGCGCTATATGAACCCAGTATAATAATAATATATACAGTAAAAAAAAATTATGTGCACCACAATGCACAGATGTGAATCCTGTGTGGGTTGTGGTGCATTACTTTTACAAAACCAGTGCTGGTCTTTTTTTCACAAAGTTTTATTAGGTTTTTAAGCTTCAACATGGCATACAAAAAGTACAATAATTAATACTATAATAGTACAGAAAGACAATATTGGGGAACAGAGCAAGAAGCAGTGTCTATCAGGAATAAAACAAAACAGGCGAGGGGGAGAGATTAAATGTCACAGATAACAGTGTGTGAAAGTGTCCTCTAATGACCTCTATGACCATGCCCTGTGAGTGGGGCGAAAAAAAATAAGAGGGGTCATGGCTTGGGAGGAGCCAAGCTGAAGCCACTTTTACCCTCTCTACACCTGGCTGTTTTCTATCTCCTTTCTCCCTGTGTGTGTATCGAGCCAGGCTAGGCTCTCTTAATGCCAGCAACCAGAATCAATGCGAGTCACCGGAGTATCGGTGGATAAATGCTTGGAGGGTGCTCAAAGTTTGTCTGGTTTATGGTCACAGTTAGAATAGAGTGGTACAATATGCTGGGATCATGTGTGCTGAAAGTCATGGAGATGAGGGTGATCAACATCTAGCAGGATTGTACAGCATATGGCATTTGTCCCTATTGCTACTATCAGGTGGAAGGAGGATAGGAGAAATTGTAGATGGAGAAGATTCCAGCTGAGGGATGGTGAAAGGAAAGAGTAGTGGAACAGCAGAGTGAACGAATGAGGGGAGAAGAGTGAGAAAGAATGAGATAAGGGGGAGGGTTTCGGGGGTTTGGCGGTCTTGGTTTTGTGTGGGGTTTGGGGGCGATGCAGTTTTAGAGTGAGAGAAGGGAATGATCTAGGTTCACACGGTGACTATATTCTAACCATAAGGAACCATGTTGTAAAGAATGGTGGGTGTGGGTGGGTGTCATTAAAAATTGCAGTGAGTTTCTCATGTATCATAGTGTCCATCACTCTCTGTTTCACCTTTACAAAGTCAGTAGCAGCAAGAAAAATGGAAACCACTAGTTTCCTTTGAAATCTGGAGAAGTCAGATACTGGCCTATGTACCAAAGCTTCCCGGAGATTCCAGATAAAGTTATGGTTCAGAATCAACCTGATTCCAAAACTGACTTTAGGGCAGTGCCACCATTAGAGTACCATGCTCTCGAAAACCTCAAAAGCAGGCAGAAGAGGCACCCAGGGAGGGATTTAGTGGTGCAGTTGGGGGGGGGGGGTAGTCATGTAACAGTAGGAAAGCACCTTTGTAAGAATTTTCTTTTCTCTTGAGTTAATGTTAGGCCGGCATTTTATCGTTGTGGTCCAGATTTTGTTACAGTTATGTCTAAGGATTCTCCCTGGTTCCTCTCCCATTTCTCCATAGATAGGAGCTTCGACAAGCTTGTAGAGCTGGTAAGGGCAGTGTGTAGGCCTGTAGAATTTGGGTCCTTCAGGCAATGATTTTCTAAAGGAGTCAATATTATCAGATGATCTGTGCAATGTTTGATAATAGTGGTAATGCAATGTATGCTCTCCATGTATCAGAATGTTTCTGGGTGGAGTAATTTCCAGTATTGGAGAGATTTGATGCCATTGCCTGATAAGAGGTGATAGACATATTTAACACCTTTGGAAGGTCACTAGCAGGAAGCCTATCATATGTGGGGGGGGGGATGAGGCGTTTTGTAAAATCCCAGAGAGTGGGAAGTGAGGCGAAATTAAATTGCTGGAATAATTCACAAAGTCTCATTGTCGTAGAGAATGTTGCATGGTATGGTTTGGTATTGGGGGATCGCTCATGCGAAGGTAAGTCAGATTAACTTGGGTCTTTTTTCATGCATTGAGGCTTGTTAATTGCCCATTAAAATTGAATGGGTTGCTTTGCTGCAACATGCTTCAAAGCATAAAAAACCACATTAACACACACAGAATGGTGCCATAATGTTGAAGCTTAACGATGGAATGGCCTGAGAAACAGCATGGACCTCCCTTTCATGACCATCAACCTATACTGATGTACACTGGGAACTTCTGCCCCTCTGTTGCCCAAGGGGAGATGCAAAAGTTCCAGAAATAACACCTTCTATTGTATTCTTCTTAGAATTAAATGACTAAAAATAAATACAAGGTCCACAGCAGGTGTCCAGGTCTAAGAATTCAAGCACAATAGAGTTCCTAAGCACTATGAAACAATGCAAATTGTTTTAATTCTTCCGCAGTTATCAAAAAAATGAAATGTCAGTTTTGGATAGATTGACCCTTTAATACTCATACTTCAATGGCCCTCTACGTGGTTGGGCAGATTTTAAAATCAACAGCAATATTTATGTATTTTCACACTGAGGAGCTGTAAACTGCAGTACGGAACCTACTGAACTTCTTTTCCTCTTACTCCAGGGACGTTCCTGTAGAGCCTGGGCAGGACGCCAAAGTACGAATGGACCTCATGCCGCAGTTATCTGGACTGCGAAAGCTGGTGGTGAATTTCGAGAGTGATCATCTAAAAGGGGTGAAGGGATTTAAGAATATCATCATTGCCCCTCTTCCCAAGTGAAACAGACACTTCCAATGAAGGAAGTTCTGTCACCAGCCTACATGTCCTATAGCTATCCTATAATGTGAGAATTACTCAGTGTCTATGCAGCCTTATTTACAGATATATATTCTTGTTACTTTGTGCTCAGACTTTAGTGATGGAACAGACTGCAATCAGTATTGTGGCAGTGCGGCAGTTCATTTCTATTTCTTTGGCTATGTACATACAAGAGCTGGATGGGGATGCACAATCACTGCTTGTGTGAAAGGACATTTGGAAGTGTGGCATGTTGAAAGGAAAAAAAAATGGTCAAATTTTGGTGAAGCTCAACACATATATACAGTAAACTGATGTTATATATTTTTTACATATTTAGATCAATTCCTAATTTTTAAAATAAATACTTGCGGCCATGACTTTCAAGTAACTACAGCACGATCTGCGTGATTTTAGCAGTATGAGTAAATCAGATGGGTCCTGTCTCTTTTAGGAGACAGGATTTGTCTTCATTCAGCAGTCTGTGTAATGTGATCACTCCTGCCCATAAAGCAGAGCTCCAGGCAAAAAATAAGATAAAAATGAATAGTATATTAAAAGATAAACTAACAAAACTAGCCTTTGCAGCAATATTCACTCTCAATCCAAAGATTGCACTGCAGTACTTTTTTCTGCTTTGTAATGTCCTCACTCTAATGGCCAGCATAATATAACCACTTCCTCTGAGCCCAGGTCATCCTAGATCAGAAATAGTGGGTATGGGTGACGCACTAATATACAGTTGGCTGGTGCCCATATGTATAAAGCATTTGTGTATAGAGTTCAGCAGGAAAAGCATAAAGTCCTCTAACTTCTTGCTGATCTCCAAACACTCTATGAAACGGAAGGATCTTTAGGAGTACAAATAAAAATAGCAGAGGGCGCGATCTGAATGTAGTAAGTAAGGTACATTTAGTAATTGTGTGAGTTTCCAATTTTCTGTTTATATTCACCACTTCAAGTACGGACACTTTGATCCCCTTCCTGTCCAGGGCAATTTTCAGCTTTCAGTGCTATCACACTGTGAATGACAATTGCACGGTCATGCAGCACTGTACCCATATGAATTTTTTAGCATTTTTTTTGAGACAGATAAAACTTTATTTTGGTGGTATTTATTCACCACTGGGATTTTTTTTTTTTTTGCTATATAAATGAAAAAATCCAAACATTTTGAGAAAAAAAGTGCTTTTTAACATTTTGCAAATAAATAATCTTTCTTCATAAATCTTGGCCAAAATGTATTCATCTATCTTTTTAGTGAAAAAACAAAAAAAACAAAATTAGTTTATAACCAAAAATTATAATTTTTTAATTTTTTTTTTATTTTTATTTTATGTTTTTATAATATTATTTTTTTTATTAACATACTGTCACCCTAGAAGTACAGTGTCACCATAGTGACACTGTACTACTTGTGGGGGGTGATGAAGTTTTTTTTTTACTGCTGATTGCTTTTACACCCATAAAAACTGTAAAATTAATCATTTCTCCTTCTCTCTGGCTGCATTCTTGCCGCCATTGAGAAATACTGTGAGAACTGTGATTGGTCACAGCATGTCACATGGTACAAGGCTGTTGTGAATAGCCTTGTACGATGTGACCTCTGTGATCATTCACAGATTTCGCTAGTAGTAAGCAATGATGTCAGGAAGTGACATCTTGCTTCCTACTATTCATGTGATCACTGATTGGCCAATCAGTGATCACATGATCAGGACTTCACACAGAGGTCCCGTACAGCGATTGGTGTTCCGCTGTGTCCGGTGGACACAGAGGGCATCAGATCGTGGTGCCGCAAGCTCCCAGGGAGCGCGGCACAGGTAGGCAATGCGGGAGGACGTTTATAAATGGCCACCCGCTCCTGAACTGATCCCGTCCGGCCGTTTATGTACATGGGCTGGACAGGAAGTGGTTAATAAATGTACCTTACTACACTCAGATTGTGTTCTTGCCATCCTGCACCAGAAGCAGCCTGGGCATGGACAGGGAAAGGAAAAGCAGCACATTGATGAACTCCTATGTCACTCTGCTTTCACCTCCTATCAGCATGCTCCTTATATTGCTTCTTCTCACACACAATCCAGTTCTGCTGTACAGGGAATGCAAAAAGCGGATACCTGGTCAAATTCATGCACGTACAGTGGTTACATTTATTAAAGAATGTATTTAATGATGTTATTGATTACAAAACTGCATTCATTTATGTCTTTTATATCTGCTTAAATTTCAAATGAAGGTTGCATTTAGTAAAAAGTTTGGAAATTGCCACCTGCTGACATCAAATGGTAAAAAAACAAACACAAAGTCCCTTTTTAAATGTTCAAACACTGTCTTCTGCTTCAGTTTTGTGTGATGCAAAGCAAATTTTATACTGAGCTCCTGTGTGAATTGTTCCATATGGCTGAAACAGTGCTAGGGAGTATTTGGCACGCTCTGGAAACTGGTGTCAGTCGCTCCACTTTAACATCCAGCTGTACGTAGCCATTAAGTCTGTGCACATTCCGCCTGCCAGCAAAGACAGAATCCAGCCAGTTCATATTTCGGGGATCACATTTGTTATTATAATGCTGTAAATACAACTCTTTGTATCCAAACATTAAAAGAACATTTATACAAAAATGACAAGCGAGTCTGGTGGTTATCTGGTCTTTTTAGGAGCCTTGACCTCGTCTTTCACCCCAAGCCGTGCTTATTATTGCATTCATAAAGCCTCTTACTGGAAGAAGCACTGGTAACAGGAGCTGGGCTGGGATCTTGCCCATTTGGACTACATGAGATGCAGAGTAGGACTAGGATTGGCTCTCGTATAATCCAGGCATGTGCTCTGGAAGGCTTCATGTATCTCTACCTTGATGTCTGTCCAGCAGTATTTCACCTACAACCTAAGCCTCCTACACACATCTTTCCCTCTCCTCCACACTGCAATACATCACATCTGACAGCCCCTCTTTCCTGCACTTGGCTTTCTTATGGCACTACTCTATCATCAAGCACACCTGTCATGGGGCTGACACTGCTGAGCTCTGCTTCTGAAAATGCTATTTGCTGGACTATTATTATTATTATACAGTATTTATAAATGGTTCGCTCAGCGCTGTACATTACAAAGTGGGACAGAACATGTGACAGAACAATACCAATACAATGCAAAACATGAGGGGATTGAGGGCCCTGCTCTTTCGAGCTTACAATCTAGGAGGGAGGGGATAGTGGTACAGGAGGAGATAGCTGTGGGGGATGGAGTGGTAGGAAGAGTGGAGGAGGTCGGCAGGTTAGCAGGGGGTGGGGTAGGCTTCCCTGAAGAGATGGGTTTTCAGGGTGCGCCTAAAGGAGAGGAGAGTAGGTGATAATCTGATGGGTTAGGGCAGGGAGTTCCAGAGGATGGGTGACACCCTGGAGAAGTCCTGGAGGCAGCATGGGAGGAGGAGACCAGGGAACTAGAGAGAAGGAGGTCTTGTGAGGAGCGGAGTGTGCGTGTTGGGTGGTACTTGGATATTAGGTCAGTGATGTAGTTCGGGGCAGTATGGTGGACAGCTTTGTACGTCAGTGTTAGGATTTTGAATTTGATCCGTTGCGCAATCGGAAGCCAGTGGAGGGATTGGCAGAGGGGGGTGGCGGAGATGGAGCGGTTGGAAAGGTGAATGAATCTGGCAGCTATCACAATAATATTTGGCTTTAGTACTTTCTGATACCTTGACATAGATCAAGAACAAAGATAAAGATACTGGACTTTCCTCTGAACTTCCTTTACCCCTCACTTGTTCAGAATCAGTGATTTAAAGTGTTACTAAACCCCGGACCCTGCATTCACTATATCTGGTCTCCCACAGTACACACAACATGGAAATGCAATTATTTTAGTAAATATAAACTGCTAAATATAATAATATTTTTGTAATCAGCAGTTAGAGCAGTCTTGTGACTTCTATCAGTGTTCAGCAGAGCACATGTTAAAGCTTGTAGGAGGAGTTTTTCCCGACCTCTGTCTGGACAATGCTGATTGGCGCACTGCTGATCACATGCACTCCCTAGAAAAAAAACACCTCTTTAGCAATACACACCAAACTGAACATGTGCAGGGTGACTCTACACCAGGGGCGGACTGACCATTCGAGCACTCAGGCACTGCCCGAGGGCCCAGGGCCAGTAGGGGGCCCCATGAAATGCCCGTTACCTTTTCATAGGCTTTTTTGGGTGTGCTTTGAGTTTGGGCAAGGACACAGGGGCCCCATGATCCCCCATTGCCCGGGGGCCCCATGAGTTGTCAGTCCGCCCCTGCTCTACACAATATGTCTTAGCAGATAAGAGAGGGACACTGAAAGAAGAGACAGGATCAAACAGCATTTTTACACAATGGGGAGGATTAACCCCTTAGATTCCACAGTGAGTATAACAAGTATGCTTTACTGCATATACAGACTGATTTTACTGTTGTGGGTTTAGTAACTCTTTAAGGGCCAGTTGACACCATAAAAAAAGCAGTCCAGATGCATTTCTACATGAGCGCTTTTGATTCTTTTTTTGCCGCATTTCATTGCGTTTTTGACGCATTCCAGTGCATATTTGATGCATTCCAGTTCATTTTTTGCCATCCTTTTTCTTCAATTTAAATAGGGACGTGTGTTCCAGTGCATTTTTGGTGAGTTTCAATGTGTTTTTGATCCATTTTACCGCCTTCTAGTACAGTTCTGTGCATGAAAAATGCAGCCTGTTCTACTTTTTTTCTGCAACTGGAATGCACTGGAACTGCAAGCACTGATCTGAACTATGACACTGACAACCATATAACCTACTTTCTATGTGTTTTGGATGCAGAAAAAAAAAGCAACTGATACACATGTAGTGTGAACTGGCCCTTAAAGTCATTTTACCCAGACACAGCCAGGCAACTAATATTTTTAGCAGGAGATCACCTTTCAGGACCGATGTGTTTAGAGGTCCATTCACATTCATGTAAATGGGCTGCCTAATGCACCACAATGGACCAAAGATCGCTCATGCATCAAGATTACTTGTATGTGAATACTATGCATACAGTATTTTATACATATGAATTTATCTAAAGCCAAAACTTTTTTTTTTTGTAATTTTAGAGTAGGAAAGGGTAAACTGCTGGTCAGGTGTTGCACAGTAGAAATGTCTGATATTATTATTATTATTATACAGTATTTATAAAGCGCCAATAGTTCGCTCAGTGCTGTACATTACAGAGGGGGACAGAACATGTGACAGAACAATACCAATACAATGCAAAACATGAGGGGATTGAGGGCCCTGCTCTTTCGAGCTTACAATCTAAGAGGGAATATGAAAAGTGTTGCTCAATCCAGCATTAGGTATTTGTTTGGCCATCTGAATTTCATTTGGGAGATTTCTTATTTGCAAAATTTTATAACAGAAACTAAAAAAAAAAATATTTTTTTCAAAATGTTCTTTTTTGTCATTAATTTAGCAAAATTACCATAAAAAGAAAGCTATTACTTAAAAAATGCTAACAATGACATAGGGGCACAGTGTTACATGACTGTGCAATTGTCATTCAAAGTGTGACAGCACTGAAAGCTGAAAATTGGCCTGGACAGGAAGGGGGTGAAAGTGATCAGTATTGAAGTGATTAAATCCCTGTGGGTGAGGCGAAACATGTTGGGGCATGGCCTGAGGAGCTGCATTGACTGAGGCTTTCACATATAGACATTCACACTATGGTGAGCGGCAGTTTCATGTTTAAATGCTCACTGGATGAGTATTTCGTACGCTGGCATCCCTACAATCCTGAGTTCCAATGGGGCTCTACACCTTATCACCAAGCACTAATGGCCTTATCAAGAGGGAGTGAAAAGATATATTTCTACTGGGAGGGAAATCTACTCTTAGGCAACTGTGTTGGAAAAAAGTGTGATGGTTGGAAGATTTCCCCCTCTATTCCTGTTCTGATGGCAGCTCAAACTTTTGGATTTACCCACACTTTCATTCCCAGGGACATTCCAAAATAGGACAATTAGTAGGGGTGAACCTCCCTAATGAGGACACAGACACCAATAAGAAACCCGACATTG
Organism: Staurois parvus; assembly: GCF_062004578.1. Classification (NCBI taxonomy): domain Eukaryota; kingdom Metazoa; phylum Chordata; class Amphibia; order Anura; family Ranidae; genus Staurois; species Staurois parvus. Next base: position 12,819,600 of record NW_028317933.1, read on the forward strand.
GTTCTAACCCCTCACCCCTCTCAAAATCTAAAAAAAGAGTTTTGCCTTTAGTTATATGATGACAGGCAAACACATTGCTACCAAAGCTACTTTTGTTAAAAAAGCACTACCAGCGCTTTACATTATAGTGGGAGACAGTACAGTAACAATACAGTTCAATACAAGAGGGATTAGAGGGCCATGTTCCTTGGAGCTTACAATTTAGGTTCTTCTCACTCTCACGGACAAGCTAGGTACCAAAGCTCAAGGAGCCCATTCCCTCACACTGCAAACCTTCCACCTGTAGGCCTCACCTCCAACGCGTTTCATCCTTAACAGAGCTTAATCATGGAGACATAAGCTGGCATTTATCTGCTTGCCCAAGAAAACTACCTGGATGTTCGAAACATCATCCATGTGTGGCCCGTTTTCTATACTTCAGTTGCCTGTAGTTATACTCCAAATGTACAGTTTTCTTTGCCCTGGTGAAGGAGTGATGTCGAAGCCCTTGAAACTCACTGGCTTTTATTATAAGAAGAAATACCTATTCCGTGTGAACTGTCAATACTTGTTGTGGCGCTCCATTCTTCTTTTAGGTAGGTTGTTACTTTTGTCTATGTCTCTAATGTAGATGTTTCAGCTTACGTTCCGTCTCATTAATAAGTCTCCAGAATGGGAAGTTTGGAGAATCTCATCAAAGAGGACACAGACCTTAATACAAAAAACCTGATCCAATTTTAAACTCTTCCACCATCTACATTAAAGTGTCTGGATTGTTCTTTGTGTCCCGTTGCAGTCTTCCCTTCATTTCTTGTCATAGTGACAAAAGGTCACTCAAACAGGAAATAAGAAATCTCCCTAAATGGTCATGGCAATGGAAAGAAGTTTTAACCAGGGGCGTACCTACAGGGGTTGCAATTGCAACCCGGCCCCATGCTCCAGGGAGCCAGTGTGGCTCCCCAGTACACCTGGATAGGAGGGGCAATGGCATTTAGAGGAACTGACGCCCTTTATTTTCCCCCTGCAGCTGCTGAAAGTCTGCTTCTCCTCCTGTCCCTTCCATAGGTTTAGCAGCTGAAGGAGGAAGATGGAGAGCATTGGTTGCTCTATATTCCGTTGCCTGCCCCCATCCAGGTTCTGCTGCTCAAGGCCCCTGTGTGCTGTCCTGCCCCCCACAGCGCAGCCCGGTTCCTGCCTCCCCTCTCTCTGCGGCTGCTACGGGGGACGTGTCAGAATGGATAGAGGAGAAGGGGTTGGTAAATATCTTATTTACTGGTCCCTTCATTTTCTGAAGGGACACAGTCAGTGGTCAGTACTGATCACTCCTGTGTCCATTCATAACTGAATCATAGAAATCTATGTTTACTATGCTTCACTTTGTGAATGAACGGGAAGGTCTGTACAGAGCTTTTCCTGTCCATTCGTTCTGTGCTGCTGAGACTGTAGAGATGGAGATTGAGGGCTGTTTAGACCCCTGAAATCACATTATTGTAAAAAAAAAAAATTAATAAAAAAAAAGTATAATAAATAAAATGGTAAAAATTAATAAAAAATAAAATAACTAAAATAAAAAAACAACTGGCACCAGTGGCAGAACTACCAGAGTCACAAAGGTCGCATTAGAAACCAGGCTCTGGTTTTCCACCACTGTTGGAGGGCCCAAGAAGGCAGGAAGGGGGCCCACTACAGAACATAAGAAAGGGTCCTGCTGTGAGACAGTAATAAAGGGTCCTGCAACAGGAATAAAGGGCCCCAGGATCAGTGGGAAGGACCCCTGGTCTCAAGGGAAGGGTCCCAGCCAGGGGTCAGGGGGACACTTCATGGTTTCTTACACCAGGGCCCCTAAAGGTTCTAGTTACACCTCTGGTTTTAACTCCACCCAGATCTATCCAACTCCTGTCAATCATTGTCACCAAACTACTGAGCTGAATGGCTCACATGAACAATTGATGCTTCACAAATAGGATACACAGTGAACATGTTTATATTGCTCCCCCTTATCAGGAGAGCAGCTCAACTGACATAAATGTTAATGTGTATGTAAACCCGAACACTACATTTATCTCATTTGTTACCTTTTGGTCAGTTAAATATACCACTGAAAGCATTTCATTATATCTGTTCGATAAGTGCAAAAAAACTAAATATGGCTGAACTTTTGCCCATCTGGCCCCCTCTTTGGGTGGAGCAGATCATTGTATATAGAAGCTGTATTTACCTGGCCACCTACGTAAAGCGGCGGGAACTGCAGTGACAACACTGGATATATTTGGGCAATGATGTCACCACTGTCCCCAACCCTTTCATTATATAGCTGATGACAGCTTTGCAGCAGGCATTTGGCTAATGCTACCATCAGGTTTTTTTTTTTTGTCAAAAGTCATCATAATTGACAATTGATTTGTAAGGAAGGACATTTTTGGGGAATTTATATTTTTTTAATGATGGACTTGTCAAACCTGTGGGTGTTTTTATTTCTCAGTTATACTTTCTTTTTACCATGTACCCAATATTCATACATATGGGGGCCCACCTATTATTAAAGGTGGCCTCCAGATTCCGATAATACCCACCTGCAGACCCCCACAACCACCACGCAGGGTTGTGGGGAAGAGGTCCTTGTCCTCATCAACAGGGGGACAAGGTACCTTCCCATGGTGAGACTTTGTGACCTTGTATGGCCTTCCTAGCCAGCCAGGCTGCATGCTCAGAATAGGTTTTTTTTGCACATTTTTTGTGGCACTGTTGACACTGAAAGGAAGCTCAGATGGGCACTGATGTGGCATTGATGTGCACTGTTAGGCACAGATATGTGGCATTGATGGGCACTGGCAGCTGGCATTGATGGACACTGACAGGTGGCACTGCTGGGGCTACACATCATCAGGGCACACTGATCATCAGTACCCTGATGATCTGTGTTCATGTCCCCTCTGAGGAATGCCGATTACTGGCTCTCCTCTCCTCTCGAGCCGTCAGCGTGACAGCTCGGGAGGAGAGAAATGCCGATGCATTTCCCTATTTACATGCCATCAGCTGTGATTGGACACAGCTGATCACATGACTGAGCCAACGTCTTCGGCTCTTTCCATTGATCGGTGATCCGCTGTGTCCGAATACACTGGCCCCCACTTTGACAGCTAGCAGGGGATCTTCTCCCCACTTGCTAGCTGTCAAATTGAAAAACAAAAAAAAAAAACAAAAAACACGGGGCTCCGCCTGCCTGGCCACGTCACTCATTCACTGTGTTCTGTGAATGAGAAACTACAACAGCCTTAGCAGCTGTTGCCTTGTAGTCCTCAATGAACTACCATGGTGCTGTGGAGCTCCGTGATAGTTCATAGAGTCTTCCTGTCAGTTTATCTGCTTGCCTGTACATCCCGTGCGGCAAGCAGATATTCTGACAGGTCTGCAGGAGACCTGCATGGTACCAAGGATCTGATTGCTGGTGCAATGATTTACAGCAGTGGTTCTCAACCTGTGGGTCGCGACCCCTTTGGGGGTCAAATGACCCTTTCACAGGGGTCGCCTAAGACCATCGGGAAAACACATATTTCCGATGTGTAATGAGCAGCTACTGTGTAGAAAGCAGCTGCTGTGTTGAAAGCAGCTACTGTGTAGAAAGCAACTACTGTGTTGAAAGCAGCAGTATTGGAGGTAAAACAACACTTCATGAATTATAATTACTGGGTAAATAATTTTATGGTTGGGGGTCACCACAACATGAGGAACTGTATTAAAGGGTCGCAGCATTAGGAAGGTTGAGAACCACTGATTTACAGGTTCCAGAAACAAAAAATAATGAAATGTAATTTTTTTTACCTGCAAAAAGTAAGTTTATCCTTTTTTTTTGCATCGGTACATGTCCCCTCCCATGCTATTTTTTTTTTACACCCCCTTGCCTATTAGCCCAGAAAATGGGCAATTTTTAGTTTGACAGGTTGGGCTCCTATTGATTTCAATAGGATTCAGGTTTGGCACATGGATTTCTATGGAGTTCACCATACAGAGCTCGATTTGCACCCAAGGCAGTTCAGTTCATCCCTACAGAGGCTCAGTAAGTTGTAATACTATCAACTTTTAGGCTAGGTTCATACCTATGCATGTTGCGATTGATCTGTTTTTCCAGTGCAGTTTTTTTTTACAAATTCTCTTTATTGAGCATTTGTTGTTTTCGATATTAAATACAAAACAAAGCCTATTGGGCATACCCAGGCTTAGATCACATCAACAGAAAAAAACAAAAAGGAAAACAGAGAACTACAACTCACACACAACAAACAGCAAACAACAAAAGGCAACTGCACCAAAAAGAACGGCAAAATGTATTCACAGTAGACTTGATCATATTCCTGCAAAGAAATCACTGAGGTAAGGACACAGAGCTAGCATAACAATCGCCAGAGGCCTTGGTCGGAAGTGGAGGAAACAGAATCCCTTGATTCAGTCCAAATAAGCGTAACTTTGGTAAATTTTGTGGGGCACTTGTGGTGTGTTTTTAAACACGTGTTTTTCTTTTTCTTTTTTTTTTTTGGGGGGGGTGATAAAGTATTGAGTGCGATTTTGATGTGACTTTGGATGGGTGCGACTTTCATGTGACTTAAGTGCCAGAGAGTGTAAAGTGGCATCAAAGTCACACCCATCCAAAGTTGCACTCACTACTTTCGTATTGGGAAAAAATTATCCATAAAATGCATCAAAAATGGATCCAAAATGCAACACATATTTTTGGTGCAGTTCCATTGAAATCTATTGTACCATAAATACAATCTGCTGCGGGAAAAAAAAAGTCCCTGACCCTTTCCAAAAAACGCAGCGGCTGAAAATGCATAGATGTGAACGTTTCCCACAAGGGGTCATGTTAAATGGACTGTAGTGCATTTCTGCAAACAGAGGAACGCACTGAAAACCACAGAAGTGTGAGCCGAAGCTTAATCCTGGGTTTGAACATGCTAATTCGGACGAATATAACACTCTTTAGGACAAAGGACAATCCTACCAATAGCAGACTGAAAGAATGGACATCTCTATATGTTGGCCGTCGCATGTGCTTGCTTAGGAATTACATACGTATGTGTATCATAATTGTTCCTGTTGAAGGTCTCCTTTATCTTTTCATACATATGACCTCTTACATATGTTCTAACCCTCCTGTTCATATAGATTTTTTCAGTTCTATACATCCCCTCTGATCAGTCTCACAGTTCCGATCTGTCTCATATCAATAGAAGTGGATGAAAAGTCCATTCTTGTCTCTAGGTTTGTGTGGCCAGCCCACCACTTTATTCTTTTTCTCAGCTCTCAGTGTGTTAAAGGCAATGAAAAGCAGTTTATTTTACAGGCACTGGCCTAGGTCCTATTTCTGTGCTCACAAGGAAGACCTGTGTCTGCGAACAATGCAGAGCAGTGATAGAAGTGATGGAAATAGGAAGGCAGAATGGGATATGTGGAGGTCAGTGTCTGCAGAGGCATTGCCTTGGGCCATGAAGCAGGCTACAGGGCAGTTGGCAGTGAAGATACACTATATTGCCAAAAGTATAGGGACGCTCCTCTAAACCATTGGATTCAGGTGTTCCAATTACCTCCGAGGACACAGGTGCATGTAATCAAGTACCTAGGCATGCAGACTGATTCTACAAACATTTGTGAAAGAATGGGTTGCTTTCAGGAGCTCAGTGAATTGAAGTGTGGTACCGTGATAGGTTGCCACCTGTGCAATAAGTCCATCTGTGACATTTCCTTGCTACTCAATATTCCACGGTGAACTATTAGTTGTACTATACTAGGGTGGAAGCAACTGGGAACAACAGCAACTCCACATAAAATGACAGAGCGGGGTCAGCGCATGCTGAAGCGGGCAATGCACAGAAGTCACCAACTGTCTGCAGAGTCAATAGCTAAAGATCTCCAAACTTCATGTGGCCTTCAGATTAGAACAACAACAATGTGTAGAGAGCTTCATGGAATGGATTTCTATGGCCGAGCAGCTGCATCCAAGCCTTACATCACCAAGTACAATGCAAAGCAGTGGTGTAAAACACGCTGCCACTGGATTCTAGAGCAGTGGAGATGTGTTCTCTGGAGTGACGAGTCACGCTTTTCTGTCTGGCAATCCGATGAACGTGTCTGGGTTTGGTGGTTGCCAGGAGAGCGGTACTTGCTTGATTGCATTGTGCCAAGTGTAAAGTTTGGTGGAGGGGGGATTATGGTGTGGGGTCGTTTTTCAGGGGTTGGGCTTGGCCCCTTAGTTCCAGTGAAGGGAACTCTTAAAGCATCAGCGTACCAAGACATTTTCATGCTCCCAACTTTGTGCGAACAGTTTGGGGATGGCCCCTTCCTGTTCCAACACAACTGTGCACCAGCAAGGTCCATAACGACATGGATGAGTGACTTTGGGGTGGAGGAATTTGACTGGCCTGCACAGTGTCCTGGCCTCGACCCAATAGAACACCTTTGGGATGAATTAGTGCGAAGACTGTAAGCCAGGCCTTCTCGTCCGACATCAGTGTCTGACCTCACCAATGTGCTTCTGGAAGAATGCCCAAAAAATTCCCATAGACACCCTCCTAAACCTTGTGGGCAGCCTTCCCAGAGTTGAAGCTGCAAAGGGTGGGCCAACTCAATATTGAACCCTACGAACTAAGAATTGGATGCCATTAAAGTTCATGTGTGTGTAAAGGCAGGCGTCCCAATACTTTTGGCAATATAGTGTGTGTGTGTAAACATAAATATATATATACACATATATACACACATTTTATATATATATATATATATATATATATATATATATATATATATACACATACATACATACATACACATACATGCACACACATACATCTGGCAGGGTTTTTGTTATGGAACAGGTCTGCTCTGTGCATACAACCTTCTCACCCCTGCTAAGCTCAGCTATTGTATTTATTCCCACCCCAGTAAACGTATGTGAAGATAGGTTACTTCTCTTGACACCAGCAGAAGAAATGCAAGGTAGAAATATTTATAGAAAAGGAAAATTCATAACTGGAAAAACATTTTCTATGTAAGTAACTTTAGTAATACGCTTGTCCAGAGAAAAAAAGTTTCCTCCTTCTGGCGTAGAGCGGTGCACCCGCCATTAGACATGAGCTATTCCAAAATTTGGATCAAATTGGAAATCGGCAAATTGAAATTTGGACAAAATCTTAATTATTCGGAGATTCTGATGTGTATAAATTTCTGAATCACAATAGTAATGAATTTCAACAAATCCAAAATAAATTATAATGAAGTGTATTATCCGAATTTGAAAATTAATTCGAGATAGAAACATATTGCAATAAATACAGTAAGGTATAAAAGTGAAATAAGACGATGATTCCTATTTAGGCTGCTTTATAGACTAGAATAGAACAGAACAGACAGGACTAGAACAGAATAGAAAATAAAGGAATCAAATAGAACATGATAGAATAGAACAGAAAATATAATAAAGGAATAGAATAGAATATGAGAAGAGAAAGTAATAGAAAAGAATAAAATAGAAAGTAAAAGAACAGAATAATAAAATAGAAAATAACAGAATAAAAAATAGAAAATAATAGAACATATAGACTAGAACAGAATAGAAAATGAAGAAATAGAATATGATAAATAGAAAATAGAATAGAATAAAATAGAAAGTAAAAGGCATAAAACATAATAAAATAGAACATATAGAACAGACCAGAATAGAGAATAAAGGAATAGAATAAGACAAAATAGAAAATAATAGAATAAATTATGAAGTAGAACAATAGAACAGAATATAAAATAAAAGGACAATAATAGAATAAAACAGAATAGAAAATAAAGGAACAGAATACAATTAAATATGATAGAATAGAATAGAAAATAATAGACTAGAATAAAATAGAAAATTAAAATAAAACAGAATATAAAATAAAGGAATAGAATAAATTAGAATAGAATAGAAAATCAAAGAACAGAGCAGAAGAGAATAGAATGAAAAGACTATAACTGAAAATATTAGAATAGAAAATCAAAGAATAGAGTAGAATAGAATAGAAAAGAATAGAAAAAAATAGAATGAATATAGCAGTCTTCCGAGATTCGAATTTCAAATTTCAAATAGATTTGAAAATAATGAATATACAAAACGAATTCCAAATACAATCATTCTAACAATGAATATGACAAAATGAAATCAACTTAACGAACAAATCCAAAATGAAAAAATTTTTCTGCCGTGCACATCTCTACCTACCATACTTAACACCCAGAGTGGCCTTTTCTTTGACAAGCCTCTCCTCTAGATCAGAAAATTGTGTGCGCAGTGGTCAGGAGTATGTAATGTGTAGCACAGCTTGCAGAGTGCAACAGTCAAGATTATGTCTGGGGTGTGCACCATGGAGATGGTCAGCAAAGTGCCCCATTTCACAGCTGACCAGTGAAGGGTCTTCTTACGATAGCAATCAGTGTATTGGTGGTCATTGGAAAAGTGCCCCTTTATATTGGTGGTCAGTGTAGTTCCCCATTACATTTTATTCTATTCTTTTAGGTAGAAATGTTCCCCCTTAAAACTAGTGGACAGTAGAGAAGTTTCTGCTGACATTGGTGGTCGGTTGAGAAGTTCCCATTACATTGGTGGTCGGTTGAGAAGTTTCACCTTACATTGGTGGTCGATTGAGAAGTTCCCCCTTACATTGGGTGGTCGGTTGAGAAGTTCCCCCTTACATTGGGTGGTCGGTTGAGAAGTTCCCCCTTACATTGGGTGGTCGGTTGAGAAGTTCCCCCTTACATTGGGTGGTCGGTTGAGAAGTTCCCCCTTACATTGGGTGGTCGGTTGAGAAGTTCCCCCTTACATTGGGTGGTCGGTTGAGAAGTTCCCCCTTACATTGGGTGGTCGGTTGAGAAGTTCCCCCTTACATTGGGTGGTCGGTTGAGAAGTTCCCCATTACATTGGGTGGTCGGTTGAGAAGTTCCCCATTACATTGGGTGGTCGGTTGAGAAGTTCCCCATTACATTGGTGGTTGGTTGAGACGTTCCCCATTACATTGGGTGGTTGGTTGAGACGTTCCCCATTACATTGGTGGTTTGTAGAAAATGTCTCCTTTACATTGGTGGTTACTGGAAACGTGCCCCCTTACATTGCTGGTTATTGTAGTGCCAGTGTATCAGATACAGTCCGTTTAAAAACCTAAACCCTCTGCAGTCACTAGTAACCAGAGCCCATGATCTTTTGCTTAGGATTTTTGTCACATAAGAAGTCTAAAAGCAGTATTAAACCCAAAAGCAAACATTTCCTGTATTGCATCTTACCAATCCTTAGATGTGATGGCTGCAGTCATTTTCTTTTACAGCTTTTCTCTTCCTTCTGTTTTCTCCCGGTGATCTGGCCAGTAAGTCTCTTATTTGTACAGAACAAGCTGTCCAGCAGATGTAGTAGATACAGGGTTGAGACCAACCATTTACCACGGACAAGGATGCTTACAATGACCAGCTTTTATTTACTTATATAAAACCTTTATCCCCAAAGGGACAAAAACAGTTTGCTGTAACTGCTTATAAATGTTAGATGGAGTTTTCAATGTGTTAGTGTATTTAAAGCTGATAGTCCATCTAACTCTCCTTACACTGACAATGTGGTGACAATGTGGTGACCCCCAACCATAAAATTATTTTCGTTGCTACATCATAACTGTAATTTTGCAGTGGGAGGAATAGTGCCATGTCATTGGTGTCAGTGGGAGGAATAGTGCCACATCATTGGTGTCAGTGAGAGGAGTAGTGCCACATCACTGATGTCAGTGGGAGGAATAGTGTCCCATCGTTGGTATCAGTGGGAGAAATAGTGCCCCATTGTTGGTGTCAGTGGGAGGAATAGTGCCCCATCATTGGTGTCAGTGGGAGGAATAGTGCCCCATCATTGATGTCAGTGGGGGGGGGGAATAGTGCCCCATCATTGATACTAGTGTGGGGGGGAATTGTGCCCCATCATTGGTGTCAGTGGGGGGGTAGTGCCCCATCGTTGGTGTCAGAGGGGGGAGGAATAGTGTCCCATTGTTGGTGTCAGTGGGGGGAGGAATAGTTCCCCATTGTTGGTGTCAGTGAGGGAAGGAAATAGTGCCCCATCATTGGTGTCAGTGAGAGGAGTAGTGCCACATCACTGATGTCAGTGTGAGGAATAGTGTCCCATCGTTGGTATCAGTGTGAGGAATAGTGCCACATTGTTGGTGTCAGTGGGAGGAATAGTGCCCCATCATTGATGTCAGTGGGGGGGGAATAGTGCCCCATCATTGATACTAGTGTGGGGGGGAATTGTGCCCCATCATTGGTGTCAGTGGGGGGGCGTGGTGCCCCATCGTTGGTGTCAGTGGGGGGAGGAATAGTGCCCTATCGTTGGTGTCAGTGGGGGGAGGAATAGTGCCCCATCATTGGTGTCAATGGGGGGAGGAAGAGTTCCCCATCATTGGTGTCAGTGGGGGGGGAGGAAATAGTGCCCCATCATTGGTGTCAGTGCGAGGAATAGTGCCCCATCATTGGTATTAGTGACACCAATGATGGGGCACTATTCCTCCTACTGACACCAATGATACTTACCTTGCTCACTCCTGCTCCAGCCTGGGCTCGCTCCCTCCCTCTCCCATCTACAGCCAGCATACCTGGCTGCAGCAGCACCATCTGCACGCTACAGACACTTACCTGTCAGCTGTCTTCCTTCTCCGGCCGCTCCCTTGCTTGATCTTCTTTGATCTTCGCGCTGCTGCTCGGCTCCTCCTCCTCGCCGGTGATTGGCCACCTGTGTGCCTCTCCTGAGCTACAGTTCCGGCGGCCAATCACTGGCGAGGAGGCGGAGCTGTTGAGCGATCCCGGGGATGTGGCCAGATGACAGGGGCGGCATGTCATCCCGCGCACACATCGCGGTCCAGGGAAATGTGCACGTATCTGCATGTGGGCGGACCTGCCTGGAGACTGATAGAGGAGCGGTGTCTCGGTTCCTAAGACCATCAGAAATATGTGTTTTCCGATGGTCTTAGGAGACCCCTGTGAAAGGGTTATTTGACCCCCAAAGGGGTCGCGACCCACAGGTTGAGAACCACTGCTCTAAAGTGTGAAGTTCATCAATAAGTCCACTTTATAGCACTATTCAACCCAAAACCAAAAATGTAATACATTGCATCCTACCAATCATTAGACGTGGTGGCTGTATTCGTTTTCTTTATTTAGCCTTCCTTTTCTCTCTGTTCTCATCTGGTGATCTGGCCAGTAACACACCTCCTGTATTCTTATACTTATATGAACGGATTTTCCCCCCAGTTTGATGTGCGGTCTGATTTGCTGCCACTACTGACCTCCTTTTGAAATGTTAATTGCTGGGTTGTCATACAAAATCAGCGAATTCAATATTTTGAGTCACTGAAGATCTATCATTAAACTTTTTAATTTGCAGTTCTGTTCCCTATGGAATAAAGTGCATGTAGTACGTTGTCCCAAGTGCTTTCTAATCATAGTTAGAAGAACCGTCCTCAGGGCCATGGATAAGGGGGTACCCACCGGTCCTCCTGTACAGGGCCCAGGCCGGCCCCAAGCAGCAGGGTGAATCATATTTGGGCAGGGAGGGTGATTGGCAGCTGAAAGTAGGCTTCTCCTCTCCACCTTGCTGGCTTACAGTTGCTGCAGAGAGAACCATACAGGGGATCAGTTCCAGTAACTGCACCCCTGCCACACCCATCGCCCTCACTCGGCACCATATGTTTCCCCCTGCTGTCCAGGTCCTTGTGTGCCCCCCACGCCCGCAGTGCAGTTGGCTTCCTTCCTCTTCATGCTTGCAGCTGCTAGCACACAATAGAATCCTACAAGATGGACAGTGGGGGGAGAGTCCAGTAAATATGTGACATTTACCAGCCCCTTCCTTTCATGAATAAACACAATGAGTGATTGGTGCCGATCATTCACTGTGTTCATTCATAACTGAAGCATGGTAAACTGTTTTTGTTTGGAGGGGGGCTGTCAGGTTTTGCCTTCTCCGCACCTGCTGCACCCGATCTGACAACAGCTTTGAATGAGAAGGCTGATTCATAGCTGCCGCTTGTCTTGGCTGTGAATAGTTTACCCAGACAAACAACGGCAAGAGGAATGCAGAGGGAGGGCGGTGCTCAGCCAATCGTGTTTTTTTTAAATTGTGACTGATAGTTCAGGGAGAAAAGCCCCGACCCGTTGTCACAGGGAGGTGGGGATCAGGGCTGAGAGCTGCAGGAGGCGGAACATGTTACATGCTCAACCCCAAGAAAAGTGTCTAACATGCTCCGTAAGGTGAACTTATCCTTTAACCTGGAAAACTGATTCACTTGCTGCATGCTTCCTCTAGGACCCTGGTCTCCAAACTGCATTCCAGGGGCCAGATGTGGCCCTTTGCATGCCTTTATCTGTCCCTTGGGCACTATTCCATCAATGGACACCAATTATGGAGAACCATTCCCCCTACTGAACCATCAATGGGGCACTATCCTTCTGATATCAACAATGGGGCACTATTCCGCCTATTAAAACCAATAATGGGACACTGATCCCGGGGCACTGGGCACAGTCCAGCCCCCCATAAAGCCTGAAGGACAGTAAACTGGCCCTTTTCTTAGAAAGTTTGGAGTCCCCTGCTCTAAGAGGTGGACTCTGGGGATCGTTCGGTTACCACATTTTTTAAGGAGGCCAGCAATAGCAACCCATGTATTTCTCTCGTCACAGAAGTCCTTTAAAGGGTTAGTTCATCTTTACCAAAAAACTTACTAAGCAGGTAAGGGGTGTCTGTAAATAATAACAAACGGGGCAGCTTTGATCAAAGTTGATTATCATACAGTGATTAGTGATATTATACACTGTCACTGTACTAATGACACTGTCTGAGAAGGGTTAACGTCTCAGTAATCAAGGGGTTAAATGTATGCCTAACAATGTGTAAATGTGTGTATTATGTGCTGCTTTTTACTAAATATCTCTTTGTTCCTTTCCCTGCTTTGCAGGGAGAAGAAACAGAGATTGTTCTCTCTGTACAAAGCCCTGCAGTGATTGTCAACACAGGGCTCTGGGCTGTGATTAGACACAGCCGATCAGCAGGTCCTGGCCGTGAATCATTGGTCGGGACCTGCTGCCAAACTCCCGCTGAGTACAATCACCGCAAGAGTCGGCTGGCGGGAGTTCGCATGGCACCCTGGACCTGGAAGAGGCCAGGAATGTACAGGTACATCGCTGTGCCTGTAAGGGCCACCCGTCCACAGTACATTGTGGGCAGTTCTAAACTTCTTAACCACTTCAAGTCCGGACACTTTTACCCCCTTCCTGACCAGGGCAATTTTCAGCTTTCAGCGCTATCACACTTTGAATAACAATTGCGCAGTCATGCAACACTGTACCCAAATTTACTTTTTTACCATTTTTTGAGACAGATAAAGCTTTATTTTGGTGTTATTTATTCACCACTGGGATTTTTATTTTTTTTTGCTATGTAAATAAAAAGTCCAAAAATGTTGAAAAAAGTGTTTTTTTAAATAAAATTTTGCAAATAAATAATATTTCATCATAAATCTTGGACAAAATATATTCAGTTATCTTTTTAGTAAAAAAAAAAATCCAAATTAGTTTATAACCAAAAATTATAATTTTTAAACATTTTTTTTTACATTTTTATATTATTATTTTTTATTTTTATACATACTGTCACCCTAGCAGTACAGTGTCACTGTACTACTTGTGGGGGGTGATGAAGATTTTTTTTTTTACACTGATTGCTTTTACACCCATATAGGATGTAAAAGCAATCATTTCTCCTTCTCTCTGCATTCTTGCAGTCATTGTAGAAGTACTGAGTGAGCTGTGATTGGTCACAGCTTGTCACATGGTACAAGGCTGTTGTGAATAGCCTTGTACCATGTGACCTCTGTGATCATTCACAGATTTCACACGTAGTAAGCAATGATGTCACAAGTGACATCTTGCTTACTACTTTGCATGTGATCACTGATTGGCCAATTAGTGATCACATGATCGGGACCTCGTACAGAGGTCCGTACGAGGTCACAGAGGACACAGCGATCACCGGATCGCACTGCTGCGCATTCCCAGGGAGCACGCACAAGCAGGGTGCGGGGAGGTCGTTTATAAATGGCCACCTGACCCTGCACTGCCACCGTCCGGCCGTTTATATAGAACGGCCGGTCGGAAAGTGGATAAATGCAGTTACACAGGGTTATTGGCCATATATATATGATATGTATATATATTCCCCATTGGGGAGGAAACCACGTGGGGGCTGTGCGTGCATTTACATCTATACATGCATTAATATTTTTTTTTTGAGGGGGTCTATCACAAGTTATGCCCCAGTGCCTTATTTATTAGCCTGTGTATTTCCCAATTAAATTAAGAGAAAATGGCGACTATATATGCGCAAAAGACTGTTTTGTTATGGCCTTGTTGCCCCCTTGTTTGGACATTGTTTGTTTCTCTTGGGAGGCTGGCTTCAGGTTCCCCCTCACTTATCTTCCGCAGTACGAGTGCAGCTGTCATTGCTGCCCTGTAATGTACTACCAAACTACCGCAAAATGGCACTCGAGCATGCGTGACCGGCCATCACCAGACTTCAGCAAGATGGCGCAGTCGTACTGCGCATGCACGAGCATTATCTGATCGAGCCGCACGTGTCGCGCATGTGCAGAGCGCTGCGCGACTGAGCGGACGCTACTGTGCATGCGTGGGCGTCTTGCAACGTTTTCACATGCCTGCAATGATTGGGATAACACAGACAACATATAAATACATGACGCACGACACTGGCGTGATGGCCATTCCTTTCTGATGATGTGCTATTGCACAAAACGTGCTAAAGGGGCCTGCACGCCGTGTCGTCTTTTTGCACATTTGGTCAGTAATTGTTTTTACTTGCTTTTATTTATATCTGAGTTATTTTACCACGTGGATTAATAAACACCAATTTTAAACTACTACACTATGGGCTATTTCTTGCTGGCTCCACAGTGAGCCCCATATCCGTTCCAGAGCCCAAGCATCATAAGCCTGTAACACCCGATACCACTTTAAGGATGACGCACGCCCTGATGTAGGCTGCCCAGTATCCTGTCCATTTCCTAGAGGGAGGCAACAGTCTGGCCGCTCTACACCCAGAGGAAGGAGAGTCTGCTAAATGGCCCAGTTCGTCCATCCCATCCCATGAGGGGGACCTCTGGTTTATTTATCACAGGCGTATTAAAAATACGCATCTGGTGAGTGTGCATTTTCACTATTTGTCACCAGACCACAGAATCGGAAAAGTCACTATCAACTTCTGACTAGTTCACCTATCATGAGCTGTCACTATTCGTCTATTCATTGTTTTAATATTTTATTGTGGTACTCCTTTTTTTCTATGTAATTTGGAGAGCATACTGATTACAATATATTTTATTGGAATATATATATACATATCATATATATTTCTTTTAGCGCTGCACTTCCTATATATATGTATCTATAAGGTTTAGTTTTTGGTTACCTTGCGTGCTATAGCTGCTATTATATGAAGCGCTCACTGATCACATTATCTTTATTAGGGTTATCGGCTATGATGGTTTACTACAGTGGACGCTCCTCTTACTTTACGATTATTTTAGGTACAAGAAGCTGTTATAATTGGAAATAGTGGTAAAAGGTTTACAGTTCAGTGAAAAATATTCTCAACCTGCAGAGCACAGATTGCACATTTATTTTACTGGAGCGTGTGCTGACATCAATGGCTGTATAGGAGGCAACAGACTTTCCAACAAGCATGCAACACAGTCAGGCTATAGATCATAGATTTGCAGTTCATCTGTTCCACACAAAGAGATAGGAAATCAGTTTGTTCTCATTGGGCTGTCCAGCTCCTGACAGGATTTACCATGGATAGGCCAGGGCAAACATAAACAGGTATAATCTACATCTCAAGTCTAAAACCATATGTACAGGAACCGACCCAGACTGCGCTTGAGTACTTCCATTAGAATACAGCTTCCCCGTCCGAACACCGACAACAGACACCACAGCAGACCATACAAGACTAGACGACACCAGTCTGAGACAAAGCCCACACAATATTAGGATAGATCACCCTGTACCCCTGACAGGCACAGGGTGATTTACACATAAGAGGGATATGGGGAGCTGAGACAGGGGTCTCCCCACCTCTCCAAAGTGAGTTGGGTTCCATGGGCCCCTCCATCCAAAGTGACTCCCATCACATATCTCCCCTTTTGGCAGGGGACTAACACTGGAGGAGACACCAAACGGGTTGACTCCAAAGTTAGCCTGTCAGTCCCCCAATGCCGGCACCCACACAGTACCCTAAGCAAATTGTCCCACACAAAGCATTACTCACCCAGCCAACCTCTGCCTCTTTCGTAGAACATACCCGCCGCTGCGGAGAAGTACGGACTGGTCCTTCTCCCTGAAGTCCACTCAGCCGCTGGAAAGAAGACAGGGTGGCCGGGCCAGCTCCATCATGCTGTTGTAGATCTGGGCCGACTGCCCAGCATCCCTGGAGTATCCAGGTGGTGACTGTAGTCTCATCCACTTTGGTTAGTAGAGGGCAGAGTAAAATCACATAGATAGTCAACCTGATTTCCATTCTCCACTGCAAGGGGTAGTTGTCCTTAGTGGGGGTGGGGCAGAGGTCATTGACTCTGTCCAGCTGCCAGCGCTTTGGCTGTATGGTTTTGCACATTCTGGAGCTCAATCTGCTGCTGGGGAGAGGGGCTAATCGCCCCAGCTCCCTGATGCTGTGGAGCCACTGTAGTTGCTAGGCAGAGGCCAGCAGCGCTTTGTCCTATTGCCAGCACTTCTGCTGGGGACCCCACATCTGCTCCGGCTAACTGTGGAGGAGGGAGGCCAGCTTCCTCCACTCCCAGACTGTGGATCTGCTGCTGGGATGACATTCTTCTGTCACTGTCCCCCTGTTGCACAGATCCTGGCTTGGGAGAGAAGACAGTTTCCTCCACTCTGGCTGACTGTGGGGGAGGGAGGACAACCTCCTCTCCCTTCTCCCCCTGGGCCTCTGAAACTATCGCAGGTGTGGGGCAGAGGTCCTGGACCCTCTGTCCAGTTGTCAGCACTTCAGCTGGAGAAGTTTCTTTTACCTCCAAAGATGCTGCTGCTGGCAGGAAATCCCATGTCCCAGTCAGTGGTGTAGGAGAAAGGCTGGCAGCCTCTTCTCTCAGGGAGACTGAAGCTGCTGTTGGTGCTGGGTAGAGCTTAGCAATGTTTGGCCCTGTTACCAGCTCTTCTGCTGGAGGCTCACCATGTTTTCTTCCTATCAAATCTCCAGTCTCTGGAATGGCTAAATGTTCAGGTTACGGGCTGGTGGCCCTTGGGTCCAGTGCCAGCACTTTGGCAGGTGACTCATCACCCATAACATCCTCCAGTGAAAAATCCATTAGATCCATACATTCTGGGATCTGTAATTGGAGGGATGAGCTGACTGCTCCATCTTCCATACTCTCATCCAGCTGTTGGACAGACGCATTCCTCCATCCAAGCTCGTCCCGTGCAGAAACAGGATCGTCTAGGTAAGCCAGTACTTGCTGCGTCCGCCATAAGACCTTTGTTTCCATTGCTGTGGGTGGTATCTGTCTCCTCTCCTGCTATCCGAACCTTGGATCCCGGTGGAGGTTTGGATGTGTTCACAGCCAGGAAGCACAATACCACTGCTTGCCACCAATATAACGTAACCGACCCAGACTGCGCTTGAGTACTTCCGTTAGAATACCGCTTCCCTCCCTTTCACAAATGTTTGTAGAAGCAGTCTGCATGCCTAGGTACTTGATTTTATATGGCTGTGGACATGGAGGTGATTGAAACACCTGAATCCAATGATTTAGAGGGGTGTCCCAATACTTTTGGCAATATAGTGTAGGTACATATGCCTTTAGAGTTTACATCTTAGGCTTGCATAGTCTGGCCCTGTAGTTCCAACAATACGTTTGATTCTAGAAACATAAGATTGATACAATTTGTGAGATCTCTGTTGTACAGCTACCTTCTCCACTTAATGCTCCATGTCCATGCACAACTATCAGTCCGTCTCTGCATGCCGAGGTTCTAGGTGTAATCCTGGACTATCCTTTAGGCCCCATGTCCAATCACTGTCAAAATCTTGCTGCCTCAACATCTCCAAAATACGCTCCTTACTCACCAATGACACCCACAAAGCTCTTAGTTCACTCCCTGGACATCTCTTGCCTCGACTACTGCAACTCCCTCCTCTTGGGATTACGTTTACATAGGCTAGCCCCCCCTTCAGTCCATCATACATGCTGCTGATCCAGGCTCATCCACCTTACCAACTATTCAGTGTCTGCTACCCCTCTGCCAATCCCTCCACTGGCTTCTGCTCACCCAACAAATTCAATTCAAATTACCAACAACTTACAAAGCCATCCACAACTCCTCCAGCTACATCGCTAACCTGATCTCTAAATACCAACCTAACCAATCTCTTTGTTCCTCCCAAGAACTCCTGCTCTCTAGCTCCCTCGTCACCTCTTGCCATGCTCGCCTCCAGGACTTTTCCTGAGCCTCTCCTATTCTATGGAACTCCCTACCCCACTCTGTCCCACTATCTACTACTCTGTTTGCTTTTAGACAATCCCTGAAAACCTTCCTCTTCAGAGATGCCTTTTCTGCCCCACCTTCATCCCCCAGTTATTGCCGTTTGTAACAGTTGACCCTCCCTCTTTGATTGTAAGGATTCCTCCTATATTAAATTGTATTGTAACTGTACTGTCTGCCCTCATGTTGTAAAGCTCTGCGCAAACCGTTGGTGCTCTATAAATCTTCATCACAGCACAGCTTTGACAGCTATGGCAGTGAGCAGAAAAGAGAGCAGGATAAACTGGGAGAACTTCTGTCCCCTTCTAATGCTGGGACTATACTGAATGCCATTGGCCTTGGATTAGCACCATGCATTTCCATGGAGCTGACAGCTGGCCAGCCTGCACCATGGAAAAATAAAATGCTGTGTGACAGTACCAGAAGCAGTGCGGCACCCCTCACAAGCCGAGGCAGAACACCATGGTTTTAAAAATGCTGCTGTATACTATGTAGAAATGTGAAAAATGGAAAATTTGCTTTGTTTCAGATTTGTTTGTTAAGTTAATAATTTAGTTTCGTCATATTCATTATGGTAGAATGATTTGTTTTTGGAATTAGTTTCGTATATTGTATTCTATTCGAAATTTGAAATTCAGAAGATGGCTATATTCTATTTAAAATTCAAATTTTGGAAGATGGCTATAGTCTTTTTATTTTTTTCCATTCTTTTATTTTCTAGTCTTTTCTATTACTTTATTTTTTATTTTAATTTTTTTTTCTATTCTATTTATTATATTCTATTTGGTTTATCCTTAGCTTTTCAATTCTATTATTTTATATTTTACAGTACAAACACAACTGCCCCAATCTACATGCGTAAGCTGCAGAGCCTCTTCATGGCACCCCAGTATTTTCTGCAGTCCCAACTCTGAGAGCCTCCATCATAGAAGCACATGTACATAATAATAGATAGACTGAGGGCAGGTAAGCCTAGAGGAAGCCCAGCCCTCCTTAATGGCACAGGGGTGCACTGGACACCCAGTATACAGGACAATGGCAGCCAGAGTGTCCAGTGCACTCCTCACCAATATACCAACAGTACAAACAAACTACCCCAATCTATAACTGGCCTTTGCAGCAAAGAGCACGTGGAATGGCCACGCAACAACAAAGAAAAATTCTCAGCTCAACTTACCAACCTGCAACCAAATTACCCTGTGTAACAGTTCACATTAAAAACCAGGGTTTAGTTTGCACACATTTGCAAATACATGCGTAAGCGGCAGTGCCTCTTCATGGCACCCCAGTATTTTCTGCATTCCTAATTTTGAGAGCCTCCATAAGAGAAGCACATGCATAATAATGGTTAGACTGAGGGCAGGAAAGGTGGAGGGAGCCCACCCCTCCTTAAACGCGAACTGTTAGACAGGACAATTTGGTTGGTTTGCAGGCTGGTTGGTAAGTTGAGCTGGGAATTTTTCTTTGTTGTTTTAGATGTTATTCTATAGTTCGCTTGGCAAAGCCAGCTGAATGACACTCATAATTGTTTTAGCTCCCTGTAAGGGCTGAATTCCTCCCATTGACCCCCAATGTTAATGGCACTTGCTTCACTGACCACTGATGAACTGGTTCTGGCAAGGGTTACCCAAGACCTAAAAACTGTTTCAAGGGTGAAAATGTTGATAGAGTTCTGTACATTATACATTCTGCTGTATGTTACATATACTATACACTTCTACTCTGATCTATATCCTGCAACTGTCTGATATCCTTCCAGCAATCACTGTCCCAGACCCATCTATGACCAAATGTCACATTTCCTATAGTGAGGTTGAAAGACCAGCCCATTATTATCATTTTGCTTTGCTGGGCTTTTTTTTGGCTTCCTCTGGATCAATTGTGGTTATAGGATAACTTTTTTTTTTGGTTGAACTGGATGGACTCTGTCTTTTTTCAGCCAGACTAATTATATGTAATTATTAGATACACTACAGTTGCAAGAAAAAGTATGTGAACCCCTTGGGATTACGTGGAGTTTTGCATGAATTGGGCATAAAATGTGCTCTGAACGTCATCTAAGTCACACCAATAGAAGAACACAGTCTGCTGAACATAATACTACACAAAGATTAGATGTTGCCATGGTTTAATTGCACATAACATGTAAACATTCACAGTGCAGGGAGGAAAAAGTATGTGAACCTTTGGACTTAATAACTGGTTGACCCTCCTTTGGCAGCAATAACCTCAACCAAACGTTTCCTGTAGTTGCAGATCAGACCTGCACAACGATCTGGAGTAATTTTGGACCACTCCTCTTCACAAAACTGTTTCAGTGTAGCAATATTCTTAGGATGTCTGGTGTGAATCGCTCTCTTAAGGTCATGCCACAGCATTTCAATCTGGTTGAGGTCAGGACTCTGACTGGGCCACTCCAGAAGGTGTATTCTGTGCTATTGCAGCCGTTGTTTTGTTGAATTACTTGTATGCTTTGGGTCATTGTCCTGTTGCATCACCCATCCTCTGCGGAGCTTCAGTTGGCGGACAGATGGTCGTACGTTTTCCTGCAAAATGTCTTGATAAACTCTGGAATTCATTTTCCCATCAATGATAACAATCCGTCCAGGCCCTGAGGCAGCAAAGCAGCCCCAAACCATGATGCTCCCTCCGCCATGTTTTACAGGGGGGGATGAGGTTTTGATGCTGGTGTGCTGTGCCTTTTTTTCTCCACACATAGTGTTGTGTGTTCTTCCCAAACAACTCAATCTTGGTTTCATCTGTCCACAGTATATTTTGCCAGTAGTGCTGTGGAACAACCAGGTGCTCTTTTGCAAACTTCAAACGTGCTGCAATATTCTTTTTGGACAGCAATGGCTTCCTCCGTGGTGTCCTCCCATGTACTCCATTCTTGTTTAATGTTTTCCTTATTGATGTGTCAACAAAAATGTTAGCATGTGCTAGAGATTTCTGTAGGTCTTTAGCTGACACTCTGGGATTCTTCTTTACCTCATGCAGCATTCTGCGCTGTGCTTTTGTAGTAATTTTTACAGGACGACCACGCCTAGGGAGAGTAGCAACAGTGCTAAACTTTCTCCATTTGTAGACAGTCTGTGGACACATGAACATCAAGGCTTTTGGAGATACTTTTTTTAACCCTTTCCACCTTCATGCAAGTCAACAATTCTTGATCGTAGGTCTTCTAAGAGCTTTTTCTGCGAGGCTTGGTTCACATCATACAGTGCTTCTTGAAACCAGTAAACCCAAAACAGGTGTGTGTTTTTTAAGGGCAGGACAGCTGTCAGCAACACATCCAATATCATCACACTGATTGGAGTCAAGGTTGGCTCACTCCTGGCTCCAATTAGCTCTGGGAGAAGTCATTAAGCTAGGGCCTCACATACTTTCTCCTCCCTGCACTGTGAATGTTTACATGTTATGTGCAATTAAACCATGGCAACATCTGTTTGTGTAGTATTATGTTCAGCAGACTGTGTTCTTCTATTGTTGTGACTTAGATGACGTTCAGAGCACATGTTATGCCCAATTCATGCATAACTCTACATAATCCCAAGGGGTTCACATACTTTTTCTTGCAACTGTATATTGCAAAAGTATTGGGACTCCTGCCTTTACACGCACATGAACTTTAATGGCATCCCAGTCTTAGTCGCTAGGGTTCAATATTGAGTTGGCCCACCCTTTGCAGCTATAACAGCTTCAACTCTTCTGGGAAGGCTGTCCACAATGTTTAGGAGTGTGTCTATGGGAAGGTTTGACCATTCTTCCAGAAGCGCATTTGCAAGGTCAGGCACTGATGTCAGACAAGAAGGCCTGGCTTGCAGTCTCTGCTCGAATTCATCCAAAAGTTCTTCTATTGGGTTGAGGTCAGGACTCTGTGCAGGCCAGCACACCAGACTCACTCACCCATGATTTTATGGACCTTGCTTTGTGCATGGGTGTGCAGTCATGTTGGAACAGGAAGGGGCCATCCCCAAACTGTTCCCTCAAAGTTGGTAGCATGAAATTGTCCAAAATGTCTTGGTATGCTGGTGCCTTAAGAGTTGTTGCTGTGCTAATCTGAAGGCCACATGAAGTTTGGAGGTCTTTAGTTATTGGCTCTGCAGACAGTTGGCGAATTCTGCGCACTGTGCATTTCAGCATGCGCTGACCCCATTCTGTCACTTCGTGGCTGAGCTGCTGTTGTTCCCAGTTGCTTGCACTTTGTATACCAAAATAACAGTTGACGTAGAATATTTAGTAGTAAGGAAATTTCACAGATGGACTTATTGCACAGGTGGCAACCTATCACAGTACCACACTTGAATTCACTGAGCTCCATTCTTTCACAAATGTTTTTAGAAGCAGTCTGCATGCCTAGGTGCTTGAGTTTATACACCTATTGCCATGGAGGTGATTGGAACAGCTGAATCTAATGACTGGGAGGGGTGTCCTAATACTTTTGGCAATATAGTGTAGAATAGAATCTCAGATTTCTTTATATTGCCATATTCCCATTGAGAGAAATTACCCTAATTTCCTGGTCTGGTGTCAGGGTGTCACAGGGCCAGGAACAGAGGAGAAATCTCCCTAATTAATGAAAAAAAAAACCAAAAACAAAAAAACCCCCACCTTTCTAAATACAGAGGAGAAAGGCTAGAGTTTGTGCAATATTTTTCAGATATTGCTTGTTGTCCTGCCCCAGTATTGCTCAAGCCCCTTGTTTCTTGTCCTGGTAAGATGGGAGACCGGAAAGAAGGGGAAATCTATCCAATGGGTGTCACAAAGAGCAGCTGAAATTCGGCATATATTTTACCCCTCCCCGCTTCAACCAAAATAAAAAAGTTTGGATAGAGTTAAAGCTGAACATCATAAGCACATTTTGTCTAAATATGAGGCATGTGTATTCTTACTTGAATCTTGGTGGGCTTTTGTGAATTTTTTTCCAGATTTCTGCAGTAATCAAGCCTAAAACCTTGCATTTGTACAGGAACTTCTTGTAATAAAGACCAGTCACTGCTGCTTTCTATCCTTGTGCAGGGTGACTGGCCTGGTCTCCACCCGCCTTGTGTGATTTTCTGCAGGCAGCTTGTATTGGGTGGATCATGCCGGGCCCCTCCCTCAGTTGTGCTCTGTGCGAAGGATATGTGCAGTACACTAATATCACCTAGTAATGGGACAGGTTCCTCCAGCACCAACGGCAGGGAATCAGAATTGTGCCCCCACTGCTAATGCATGGCATAGAATGGGTGTATTACCCTGTGCTCATTCTTTGCTCTTTTGCGCTGGCTGTACTTGGTTGGCATGTGGAGTGCACTGCATATACGTGGCCAATCACTTGCCTTCTGGCAGCTAGAAGGTAGTTGCGCATGCACTGTGTTTTTCATGTCAGCTATAGGTGTGTGATAGGGCTTAATCGAGCATGGTGTGACAGCAGTACTTGTCAGAGCAGACAAAGCTTCTGGTTGCCAGCCACTGAGCTGGATCGCGCAGTAATGGGATGACCCATCCTACCAATGGACCCGGGGCAGCTGCCCCTCCCGTCAAACCCTTGTCCAGGCCTTGATATCACCATTACTTTTACAAGGAAATAACTGTGCTTACAAAGGCACTTCGTGCATAAAAAGTGAATATATATGCTTTGTGGCTAATAGGAGATATATTTAAATGGACGTTTTCTTGCCCAGAGTTCAGCTTTAAGTTTAACAAGCATGGGTATTATACTTTCACCACTGAATGGAAACCAGTTCATATCAAGTCCCACCTAGCAAAGAATTATTTAAACAATTTAACTTTCCATCTATATGTAATAATGGTGGAAGGATATGTAGAGAACACGCCTGTTTTTCTTTTGTACGGGGCAAGCAATTCCAAAGACTAAAACATGACAAAAACACAATTTCACAGCATATTAGGGCCCTCACAAATCTGCAAATGCACACATAGGTTTACGGAAATTTCTGAATGTGCTTCACATTAGATTCGTTTTCATATCAAGTTAAGTGTTCCTTTAATGGGTTACCATAGCAACACCATTTCCAGCATTTCTCTGAGCGCCTTGTGCATTGTCCTTAGTTATTTCATTAGTGCCATACCTTCTATATTGCAAACAGATGACAAAGGACCCTCGAGCATCCACTCCTGATTGTGGCTAAACAGGCAGACCTTTGTATACTCCATGGGGTCATGGTCTCCATGTGACTATTATGCTGCAGGAGTGCAAACATAAACTAGTCAATTAAAGCAAATATGTAGCTGCTTAATCCTGCTTCCATAGCTAGGCAGAATTGTTTGATTTAATTGCACTATATTGTCAGAGGTCTTCCATGCTTTATATTGGAATAATAAACAGTCATGGATAATTCAGATACACATGCTTAGAGAGGCACATAATTAAAGCACCTTTTTATATACTGCTTTTGATTTATTGTCATGGAAGGAAAGCAAAGGGCTGAGTGAGGTCCTGACCCAGCAGCTGTGACTTGATGATAATTTAAGGTGATGTGACGTACAAATCCCCAAAGATCTGTGTATCCACACATGGCACAAGACCTTCCATTATGACCAGCTTGAAGGACCAAAGTCCTAGTCTATTCTACCTAACCCTGTAAAGATACTTACTATACTTACCTTTACTGAAGCTGCTCTGGTCTGGTCCCATGATCAGTTGTCAGCGACAGCTGTTTAAGAGGAGGGACAGCCGACAACAGATGTAACATAGAAAACCTATGAGTGACATCTCCCAGGCATTTGCAGCCATTGTTGGCGATCTCACCTGTACACAGAGGACACCACTGTCAGAACAGTTAAGTATAGAGATATTTTCTTTAGAGGGTTAGATAGACTTGGTTTAGCCTTCGTTAGATTTTGACTGAACTTCCACTTTAAGGCCTTGTTCACATGAGCTTCAGGTTGTATAGGAACAGCATGCACAGCAAGATTTTAAATAGCATTTGCAAAGCTTGCAGCAAATTTTATTGAAGTTTTTAGTTTGAGGATGCTAAAGCTGAAGTTTAGTTATTTTTTAAATCAGGACCAGGGATAGTACTTTCATGAATGGTGAGTGTCCCATGTGTTGGTAACTGCTGTGTTCTTTCAAATCTTCAATCCTCTGCCCAACCCCTCCACCCCCCAAGTACCCCACAGCTGTAATCTTCCAATGCTGTAGGGGGTTAATATGAGCAACTGCATCTGTCACAGGCACATGTCAAACTTGCTGACTATGGCTGCCCTTTCCATCCCCTAACTCCATTCATAGAAGCTGTACTAACTAAGCTCACTCTGCTCTGCAATCTGTTTACACCTGACTGCCCTCCGATCTGCCTCAACACTGTATTGGGGACTGGATTGGAGGTATGCAGGTGTAAATGAAAACAAATCTGTTTACACCCAATGGTCCATAGGGGTGAATAGAGGGTCTTACACCTGACTGCCCTCCGATCTGCCTCAACACTGTATTGGGAACCGGATTAGATTGGAAATATGCAGGTGTAAATGAACACAAATCTGTTTACACCCACCGGTCCATAGGGTGAATAGAGGGTCTTACACCTGACTGCCCTCCGATCTGCCTCAACACTGTATTGGGGACTGGATTGGATTGGAGGAATGCAGGTGTAAATGAACACAAATCTGTTTACACCCACCGGTCCATAGGGGTGAATAGAGGGTCTGATCAGGTCTGCCAAAAAAAAAAAACGGACATGCGGACCTGATTAGAACGTTCATGTGAAACAAGCCTAACAATGTTTTAGAAATACTTTGTTTTGTACTTATTAATGTTTTAATAAAAGCATCTTTCCTAAATTTAACTAGTGTAAGTACCTGAATTTGACTTGGTTTCACCTGTTTGAAGTCCTTGTACAGCATAGCTCAGACTGGATGAGAGGAGCACAAAGCGTGCTACAGTTCTCTTTTAGGCTAACAAAGAACATGCTGTTAGGAGCGCCTAAGGATTGATGGACAAAAATAAGAATCCTTTGGTAGGTAAAGCAGCACTCATGTATGTATTTCATCTGTACATTTAGTCCTTTGCCTGGAATTGAGATTTAAATAAAAATGCATTTAAGGTTGCTGTAATTTATTGTTAGAAAAAAAATTCCCTCTCATCTCAGTCTGCAGGCAGCTTTCATTTTCAAAAACGCAACAGTACCCAACACAGAGCTTTCCAAATTTCTCATTCATCTACATGAGATTGGCTCTATCTGCACAGAGCTTGGGGACAAATTTCAGGTAGCTCAGGCAACAGAAATTTCATTGCTGCAAGCATTTTAAATAGCATGTAAACAAAATGATACCGAGGCCATAGCATTCCTTGTAACAGAACCAAAGCCAATTGTGCAATTATAATGAAGGCAGAACCTCCCACTTAGCAGTCTTTTCAGAAAATACAGGCAAGGTCTATATTAATATCTACAGAACCTTCTAATGAACATGGCTGACCTTGAGATGTCAGGTTTTTTTTTTTTTTATTAAAAACAGGAGTTTCACATTAAAGCATAAGATGTGAAAAACTAAATACCATCCACTATGAGGACAAGAGAAGCAGAGGGTTGTTAACGCGTGTGTGTGTGTGCGTGAAGGATAGTTTCTGATTGGACACTACTTTTACTGTACTTTAAGGCTGCATTCACACTTGGACAATTTGCAGCTTGAAGCTCGAAAAACGTTCAAATTTTAAAAATCAATTGCTCTCTATGGTGCCTGTTCACACCTGAACAGGCACCATAGTGAACAATTTTTAAAAAAAAAAAAATTTTCGAGTGTTTTTGGAGCTTCGAGAATCAAACTACATATTGCTCAAGTGTGAATACAGCCTAAAGCGCAAGTTCACCTAAAAAAGAAAGGTCCACTCGCCCCCCCCGGAACTTTTTTTTCTTTTTCAGGGAGTGGGTAGCTTGTTTTGGCAGGTGCCCACTCTCACCCACCCTCCCTTCCCTGCAACCTCCTGGGATGCATCACAGGCCCCAGGAAAATGAGGCTGCGGGTCCATTCACACAGTGCAATGCTGATAAATACAAGCAGATAATTATCCATTGTGCCATACCATCAAGGTAGGCATGTGATTGGTCCCAAATTTATTCTTCAGCAGAACAACGACCCCCAAACATACATCCAATGTCATTAAGAACTATCTTCAGTGTAATGAAGAACAAGAAGTCCTTGAAGTAATGGTTTGGCCCCCACAGAGCCCTGATCTCCACATCGAGTCTGTCTGGAATTACATGAAGAGACAGAAGAATTTGAGGCAGCCTACAACCACAGAAGATCTGTGTTTAGTTCTCCAAGATGTTTGGAGCAACCTACCTGTCGAGTTCTTTCAAAAATCATGTGCAAGTGTACCTAGAATAACTGAAGAATTGACACTGTTTTGAAGGCAAAGAGTGATCACACCAAATATTGACTTGGATTTCTATTCTGTACCTTTACTTACCATTTTGTGAATTAATAAGCTATGAACACTTTGATTTCTGAAAGCTTTCTTCACTTGCAATGTTTTTCACACCTGCCTAAGACTTTTGCACAGTACTGTATATCTTACAGGCATGACAAATCTTGTTAGTTGGTAAGAGAACTCACAAAAACAAATTATGATTTTAGAAGTTAGGCTTAAGCTCGGCTTTAGCCCCATTCAAACCAATGCAATTTGTCAGTTCAAAATCGCAAGACAAGTTCATATATCTGAAATCAATACCTTTGCAACGCAATTTGAGCGCATAGAGAATGAATGGGCCCAAATCGCACTGCAAAGAATCACATATGATTTGAACAGGAATGAAGTGCGATTCCTGTCTGAATCACATTTGGTTTCCCGCACTGCTCCTGTGTGAACACAGGCTTGTTATAGTGACTTTAGCCTGGGTTCACACAGGAGCAGTGCGGGAAACCACATGCAGTTTGGACAGGAGTCGCACAGCATTCCTGTTCATATCCCACGTGATTCTTTGCATTGCGATTTGAACCTATTCTTTTCATATGGGCTCAAATGACACTGCAAAGGTATCGGTAATGGGCATAAGCGTGTACTTCAGCACAAGTATCGGTACTTGCCGATAAAAACCGGTGTTGGTGCAACCCTACTGAAATGTATATGGACGGTATACAAACTCTCAGACACACTTCAGAAATGAGACACACTATATTGTGTATTACCTCTGACCAGCAGCACATTACAAGGAGATTAGCCATGCTGCACCTGAACACAAAATTCATTCCTCCATCTCCTGGTTGGACCAGGAAAGAGAAGCTGCCAAACAAGTTAATCAAGAAGCATACTCTGTGCACACATCATAAACGAGTCTCTAAAAAAAATTAAAATAAAAAAAAAAAAAAAAAAGAAGAAGATGATGGTGGGAGCCCAGCAAATACCCTCTTGGCCTTGTCCATTAGCAGCTGACACTAAGACACTACTAGGGAAAGAGATAGAGTACTGGCTTGTAGTCACCACCATTCGAGGGCAATAGGGTTATGATTCAAAAAGGATCAAGTTCCAGTCTCTCTGAGCCCTGTAAGACTCCACTCCTCCTCCTCTGCTGGTGTTTAGGGTTGGGTGCCGGTGGATAAAGGAGTGGATCAAACAAAAGGTTGCTCCTAATCAGTAGAGAATAGATCCCCGGCAGAAGGAAGAGGTGCCAGTCCACCTGTAACATTGGGAAGTAGTGACAGGTCAGGCAGGCTCTGTATATGAGACTTCAACTCTTTCCGGACCTGCGTTACACGGGCAAGCTTCTGTTTGTACTCCTGCAAAACAAAAATCCAGAGATACCAGAAATTAAAACTTTAATAGTAGTTTTGATATTTGCTAAAATGTGTTCTACACAACAGAATACACTTAATTTATTTGCCATATAATACATTTTATGGATAACACATTCTAGCTGATGAGCATTTCAACAGTCAGTTAGAACTGGAGGCAGTACAATGTTTGGGATGGAGAGGACCTTGTGGGCTTTATCTAGTGACAGTATGTATCACAGTAGTGGAATCCAGTAAAGCACAGAATGGATCAAATAGACATTTTCAGTTTTAGGTAGGCTGATCCTGAAGCCTTTCATCTGAGGCCTTTCCTTTCACGAGGTAGATAATTTATACCATCTCTCTGGAAACCACTTGCACCATCCTCATTGATAACATGGATACAACTAGTGCAAGGGTATCCAAACTTTCTAAACACAGAGACAGTTTACGGTCTTTCAGACTTTAGGAGGGCCAGTGGGAGTAATCAATGCCCTACCTTTGGTGCCAGTGGGAGGACTAGTGCCCAAACAGTGTCAGTGGAAGGATTAGTGCCACATTGTTGTTGTCAGTTTGAGGAATTGTGCCCTTTCGTTGTTGTCAGTGGCAGGAATTGTGCCCTTTCGTTGTTGTCAGTGGGAGGAATAGTGCCCCATTGTTGGTGACAGTGGAAGGAATAGTGGTTCATCGTTGGTATCAAGGGATGGAAGTATGCCTCATCGTTGGTATCAATGGATAGAATTATGCCTCATCGTTGGTATCAATGGATGGAATTATGCCTCATCGTTGGTATCAATGGATGGAATTATGCCTCATCGTTGGTGTCGACAGACGGAATTGTGCCCTATCGTTGGGAGTCCTTGAGAGGAATTGTGCCCCACTGTTGGTGTCAGTGGATGAAATAGTGCCCCAAGGTCCGTTAAAGGCAAGCAAATGGAGACAGACCACTGATCTAGTGAATGATATCAAGAGAATGGAGGAACTCTTATCTTGGGTATCAGAATCATAAGCCACGTTTGTCTCCCAATGGAGATTTTATTCTCCCTCAGATGCCCTAAAAAGTAGACTCCAATTGTACACTGCCCATGTAAGCCTCCAAACCCACCCTCACAGTTGAGTACAGGTTTTCTTAGCCATTAGAGATTATCTCCAAGGTGAAAATTCTTAGGTTTCACTATATTTCGACCCTTCATTTTGAGATCCCCAAACCAGACTGCATCTCTGCGTGAATTTTCATGTTCACATCTTTTGTTTTTTTGAAGTTAGGAAAGTTTAGCCCTCAACAGAATATCTGTAATTCGTTACAAAATAAACTTATTTAACCAGGCACAATGTGGATGGTTTATGAAGCAAAATGCTAACAGAATTAGATAGATTTGGTTGTTCTGTGTGTATTTGTGACTTCAGTCTTTTCTCTCCTAGACAGCTTTAAGTAAACTAGTCATAAGAGAAATACAAGGCTGGCACAGCCGACCCCCTTCTGAAAATGCCAGACATCTGACACGCCAAACCTGTATGATGCTGGACTCTTCCAGGCACAGGGAGAACTTGCAAGCTCTCGCCCGCCAACTCCCACTGTGATTGGACACAGCGAGATTTTGTCAACAGGTCCTGGCCAATGATTCATGGCCAGAACCTGCTGATAAGCTGTCTCCAATCACAACCCAGAGCCCTGTGCTGACAATCAACACAGAGCTCTGTACAGAGGAAACA
The DNA here is from genome assembly GCF_062004578.1 of Staurois parvus. NCBI lineage: Eukaryota > Metazoa > Chordata > Amphibia > Anura > Ranidae > Staurois > Staurois parvus. Next base: position 12,850,617 of record NW_028317933.1, read on the forward strand.
AAGATGTTTAGTATAAAGCAGCACATAATACACACATTAACACTTGTTAGGAACACACTTAACCCCTTGATTACCCCGAGATGGTAACCCCTTCCCAGCCAGTGTCATTAGTACAGTGACAATGTATAGTATTATCACTGATCACTGTATTAGTGTCACTGATGTCAGTGTCAGTCCGTTCTCATCCAGTATCAGTTAGTGTCAGATTGTCTAGCGACTATGAAATCACAGTATCACAGTCGCTGATCACTGCCATTACTAGTATTAAAGAAATAAAAATTGCAGCATATATCCGATAGTTTGTAGACGCCATAAATTTCGCACAAACCTATCAATATACAATTATTGGGAATTTTTACCAAGTAGCAAAATACATTTTGACCTAAATTTTGTAAGAAATTTGATTTTTATAAACAAAATTTTTTTTGATATGTTTTATAGCAGAAAGTAAAAAATATTTTTGAATGTCAAAGCGGTACATTGTTTTGCAAGGAAATTTGTTGTTTTATATTGTAGACCTGTAATTCTTAGGAATAATTCACTTAAATCTGTCCAAACAAGAGTTTAGTAAACAGGTATGATAAACACACAAAATTTTAAATATAATAATTATAAAAAATAATAATATAATATTAATAAATTTAATAATGTCAATGTCTGATGCCGAATTTCCCCACAAATCACTATCGCTCAATTCTGCAAGTGATTCTAATTCACTATCGCTGTTTTCTAGCTGGTTTAAAACCGCCTTTAGTTTAATAAAAAAAAAAAATATTAAAAACTCAGTGGTGATCAATTAACACCAAAAGAAAGCCCTATTGTGCGAAAAAAATTATATATATTTTGTATGGGTACAGCGCTGCATGACCGCACAATTACCAGTTAAACTAGCGCAGTGCTAAATAGCAATAAATGGCCTGGTCATGAAGGAGGTAAAACCTTCCGCAGCTGAAGTGGTTACCATAGATGTGAACACTCACTGAATGAAAATTGACCTTCATGGCAGGATCACTATTATTTTAATGAAAGCTGCACATTTAGGAATATTGAAAATGCCTTTTGAAATTCCAGGTTAAAGCTTATATGAGATTTTAGTTATTGAGGATACATATACCGTATTTTTCGGCGTATAAGACGACTTTTTACCCCTTGAAAATCTTCTCAAAAGTCGGGGGCCGTCTTATACGCCGGTATACGGCATGCTGACACTTTTTAGGGGGGCGGCACGGTGCCGCCGCTGCCCCCCCTTCCAACGGAAGGGACACTAAGTACAGGGGTGAGCAGGGGCTGCTGTCTCTTACCTGGCTCCGGTCCCGCGACGATCCGGTCCAGGAAGCGCGGCTGCTCCTTCATTCGGTTCGGCCACTGGATGTTCGTGCGGCTGCTCGGCTCCGCCTCCTCACCGGTGATTGGTTGCCAGAACTGTAGCTCAGGAAAGGCACACAGGCGGCCAATCACCGGTGAGGAGGCGGAGCTGAGCAGCCCCGCGAAAATCGAGTGAAGGAGCGGCCGGTAAGTGTGCCGTGCAGAGGTGCTGCTGCAACCACATATGCTGACTGCAGCAGCACCATACTAGAACAGGTGTAATTGGTGTCATTGGGAGGAATAGTGCCCCATCATTGGTGTCACTGATACCAATGATGGGGCATTATTCCTCCCCCCCCCCACTGACACCAACAATGGGGCACTATCCCCCCCCCCACTGACACTAACGATGGGGCACTATTCCCCCCCCCCCACTGACACCAACAATGGGGCACTATTCCCCCCCCCCCACTGACACCAACAATGGGGCACTATTCCCCCCCCCCCCACTGACACCAACAATGGGGCACTATTCCCCCGCCCCCCCACTGACACCAATGATGGGGCACGATTCCTCCCACTGACACCAAAGATGGGGCACTATTCCCCCCACTGATACTAATGACGGGGCACTATTCCTGCCACTGATACCAATGATGGGGCACGATTCCTCCCACTGACACCAATGATGGGGCACGATTCCTCCCACTGACACCAATGATGGGGCGCGATTCCTCCCACTGACACCAATGGTGGGGTGCTATTCCTCCCACTGACACCAATGATGGGGCATGATTTGTCGCTCTGACACCAATGATGGGGCACTATTCCTCCCACTGACACCAATGATGGGGCACTATTCCTCCCACTGGTGTGCACTGGAAGAGGGGTAGTCTTATACGGCGCGTATAGCCCAAACACTACATTTTAACAGGAAAAGTAGGGGGTCATCTTATACGCCCAGTCGTCTTATATGCCGGAAAATACGGTACTTTAGTGTATCGGTATTTGTGTTATGTATGTATTTTTGCATGGCAGAGTTTATAGGAGGCCCCTGTATGTGTCTTTTCTGTTCAATATGCCTGGTTTATAGTGCCAAACTGACCCTATTTGCTCTGAATGGCAACCTGAATTACTTCTATCTATTCCCAACAGAGATGAAAATGAAAAACATAGCTGCAAGGGGAACACATTTCAGCCGTCCAACATACTGCCTATCAACTGCTGGAGCGCAATCCTTAATGGTGATGAGACAATTCATAACTCATCAACTGACACAAATTATTGCTGGCGTGCAAAAATTCAAGACATACTTTGCTACAGATCTCATCCATGTCAGGTACTCTGCACAAGCCGAGCCATGTTTATAAAATGTCTCAGTTAAAAAGCCCCCACACCCTTTAATCATCCATTGCAATGACATCAAGCCTGGATCTGCTCATTATAATAGCTAAGCCCACTGCTCGGCCCTACATCAAATCAGGAGTGGAAAAATTAAAGAAATATGTGCTGCAACATCCATCTGGACTTTACATAACCTTTGTGAATTCCCAATACCATATACGATTTCCAGGAAATGATGTATTTCCTTGTTTGAAAATGTTCCACCGCTCCTAGGGATCGAAGGAGACAGGAAGGAATAGAGTCTGATTTTTAACCGCATGCCGCCCAGCCACTGTACATGTACGGCGGCAGGGCGGCACTCACAGGCAGAACCACATTTTAAGACCGCAAATGTCAGTCGCCGGGTCACAGCCGCTCCTTAGCGGCTATGTCCCGACGATCAGCGGCAAATAGTGACAGAGAGCACAGCTGCAGTAGCTGTGCTGTCTGTCACTTCCCTGACAGCTCGAGGATGAGCTGATCGAGAAAGAACAGTTTTTCTTTCTCGATCAGCCTTGTCCCGCCCAGCACACACCCCCGCCCCCTAGTAAAACACTCCCCTCACTCCTATAACCCTTCCCTGCAAAATAAAGTTAACCCCTTCCTCCCCATTGCCATTAGAACAGTGTCAGTTTTTTTTTTTTGCACTGATCACTGTATTAGTGTTTTTGGGGATGTCAGTGACCCCAAGTCAGTACCCCCCAATGTCAAAATGTCCGCCGCAGTCCCGCCATAAGTCGCTGGTCGCTGCCATAAGTCCCTGATCGCCGCCATAAGTCCCTGATCGCCGCCATAATTCGTATAAAAAAACCCCTAAAAATCCCAGTATCTTTCCCGCCATTTGTAGATGCTATAACTTTCACGTAAACCAATTAATTTACACGTATTGGTTTTTTTTTTAGCAAAGACATGTCGCAGAATACATTTTGGCAGAAATTTATGACTAAATTTGATTTTTGCATTTTTTTTTTACTGGACATGTTTTATAGCAAAAAGTCCTCAAGAGCTCAAGTGGTAGTAATAAATAAAGAGAAATTCTAATGATAGATTTACAGGTGGAATAGTGATGAATAAAGACCAGTTCTGAATACCTGTTGCCAGGGGCGGACTGACAACTCATGGGGCCCCTGGGGTAGTAGGGGATCATGGGGCCCCTGTGTCTTTGCCCAAACTCAAAAAAGCCTATGAAAAAGGTACCAGGGGCATCTCATGGGGCCCCCTACTGACCCCGGGCCCTCGGGCAGTGTCCGAGTTTCCAAATGGTCAGTCCGCCCCTGCCTGTTGCGATGCCAATATAACTAAAGTACGGCAGCACTCGATATCTGCTCGGCAGACCTAGATAGACCAGGGGTGGACTGAATCATACAAAGCTCATTTTGCACTGCTCTGGGTAGGACAAATAGCTTTATCTGATGAGTGTGGTGGGAATACATGGAAATCCAGGGAGGAGAATTGATAGAACGAGTGACTAATAGAGGAAATATTGCTCAGAGAAGCATAATGCATCACTAATGTTGATTGCCTAGCAGGGAACACATAAAAAATAAATTGTTCCAACCTGACCGTGAGAATATAATACAGACTAGAATGGATGTCAGGCAGCCACCGCAGGGACGGTGATATCTGTGTTTGCAGAATGACACAGCAAACTGTGGAAATATAAAGCCAAACTCCAGGTACGATGTGAAATACATATTTACATTGGTCCAGGTTGGACCATTGTAAATATGGATATTTCATACCCGAGAGACTGCTGGGGAAAGTGACATTTGCTGTAGTGCTGCACTACTACATGGAAAGCAGCAATCTTCCAGGTCCTGTGCTGACAGCCTGCCTCACTGCTCACTGACTGCCTGAACCTCAGCTATAAAGACAACTAGCTGCATTTAAAGTGAAAGTAAAGGTTCTCTCTGTGTTCTAACAAAAAATAAATGCACATTTTTGCAGGTAAAAAAAAAAATATGTGTATTTACAATTTTTTATTTTAGGAGCCTGGAAAGCAATGCACCAGGGATCAGCAGGATCCTGCATGCTGTCAGTGTAATCTGTCTGCTCCTACCTCAAACAAGCAGACAGTTTTTCACTGACGGGAAGAAATCAATTAACTACCAGCACTCAACAGCAAAGGCTGTCGGGACTTGTAGTCTTCCCATTCACAGAACGGGCTCCACCCGTGTGCAGGGGCGGACTGACAACTTATGGGGCCCCCGGGCAATAGGGGATCATGGGGCCCCTGCGTCCCTGCCCAAACTCAAAAAAGCCTATGAAAAAGGTACCAGGGGCATCTCATGGGGCCCCCTACTGACCCCAGGCCCTCGGGCAGTGCCCGAGTTTCCAAATGGTTAGTCTGCCCCTGCCCCAGTGGTTTTTTTTTAACCACCTCCCGTCCGGCCATTGTATATAAACGGCCGGACGATGGCAGTGCAGGGTCGGGTGGCCTTTTATAAATGGCCTCCCCGCCCCCTGCTTGTGCACACTCCCTGGGAGCGATCAGCACCGTGATCTGGTGCCCGTTGTGTCCTCCAGACCCAGTGGAACACCGATCGTCGGACGGGACCTCTGTGCAAGGTCCCGATCATGTGCTCACTGATTGGCTAATCAGTGATCACATGCAGAGTAGTAAGCAAGATGTCACTTGTGACATCATTGCTTACTACGTGTGAAATCTGTGAATGATCACAGAGGTCACATGGTACAAGGCTATTTAAAACAGCCTTGTACCATGTGACAAGCTGTGACCAATCACAGCTCACACAGTAGTTCTCAATGGCTGCAAGAATGCAACCAGAGAGGAGAAATGATTGATTTTACAGCCTTTATGGGTGTAAAAAAAAAAATTTTCATCACCCCCCACAAGTAGTACAGTGTCACCATGGTGACACTGTACTGCTAAGGTGACAGTAGCTAAAAAAAATAAATATAAAAAATAAAATAAAAATTTAAAAAATTATTTTTAAAAGTTATAATTTTTGGTTATAAACGAATTTGGGCTATTTTTTTTTACTAAAAAGATAAAAACAGAATAAATCTTTGCCAAGATTTATGATGAAATATTATTTATTTGCAAAATTTTATAAAAACAAAACTTTTTTTCAAAATTTTGGGACTTTCCATTTACATAGCAAAAAAAAAAAATCCCAGTGGTGAATAAATACCACCAAAATAAAGCTTTATCTGTCTCAAAAAATGCTAAAAAATTCACATGGGTACAGTGTTGCATAACCGCGCAATTGTCATTCAAAGTGTGATAGCACTGAAAACTGAAAATTGGCCTGGACAGGAAGGGGGTAAAAGTGTCCGGACTTGAAGTGGTTAACATTGTGACAGCTAGTGGTGGGTGGGGGGTGTCACAATTTGGGTTTTTTTTTACTAAAAAGATAAAACGGCCAAGATTTATGATGAAATATTATTTATTTGCAAAATTTTATAAAAAACAAAACACTTTTTTTCAAAATTTTTGGACTTTTTCATTTACATAGCAAAAAAACAATCCCAGTGGTGAATAAATACCACCAAAATAAAGCTTTATCTGTCTCAAATATAATGCTAAAAAATTCATATGGGTACAGTGTTGCATGACCGCGCAATTCTCATTCAAAATGTGATAGCACTGAAAGCTGAAAATTGGCCTGGACAGGAAGGGGGTAAAAGTGTCCAGACCTGAAGTGGTTAACATTGTGACAGCTAGTGGTGGGTGGGGGGTGTCACAACAGGGGATCGGAGGGTGCGATGTTATGAAAGGTGAACTTATCCTTTAAATATTAAACATGTCATACTTCCAGTATCTGCTCTGTGCAATGATTGCAGAATGCAGCCCCTATCCTCTTCTTCTTGGGTACCCCCACTATTTCTCCTGCCTTCCAACTGTCCATATAACAAGCCGATTGGTGTTAGCTCACCTTTTCATTTTTTGTGAAAAGGTGAACTTACCCTTTAAAAAAGGTACACACAACATCTAATAAATCTTCAAGATCTGGGAATATCTGGTTGGAACCTCTCCTTGTAGTAATATAGAATTCTGTAGTGTGCATATATATTATTTATACTATTATATTTCAAGTACAGAACTTTTCCTTTTATGTGCAGCAGCTCTTTCAAGAACATGCTTCTAACCATCCAGTGCTGTTAATGCAGTGTCCACTAATGGATTATCAGATTCTGTAAAGTCCACAATGTCCCCAGTGATATTTGCTTTATTACTCACACAAACATAAACAAACCTCACCAAGCCTGATTTCCCACCACATGTCATCTCATCAAACATGGTATCTCTTCAGGGAATGGAAAAGGACAAACACTGCTAAGTCAGTGAGTCTCCCCCAGCGTAGGGGTGAATTCCAGACCTGTCCTCAAACATTTTTCTAACCATGTGTTTCTATATATCATTATATTGTCCTCCAGTAAATGTATGAAACACTAGTTCAGTTTTTCCAAGCCTAGAAACAATGTCAACAGCTCATGCACATAAGTGTGGAAGGCTGGGAACAGAAACATTCGGTGAAGCTCAGACCTATACGAGATTCCAGCAGGTAGGCTAAAGCCTTGCAGCTCTCAACGACAGGGGGTGTCCAGAAGCAACTGCAAGAAGGAATAAAACAAGAGCGCACTGGCCTAGCGCATTATCCCAGATAACTAAATAAATAAAGTGCAGCGCTAAAAATCAACAAGCAGAAAGTTCGATCTAAAAAGTTTGATCTTTAAAATTCGTTATCAAATGTTCGTAAATTATTTCAATCGATACAATAATATAGTAGACACAGCTATGAGGAATCCGGAAGAAATGGCAGAAATGCGCACTCACCGACCGCGCACAGGAAATGCGCACTCACCGACCGCGCATAGGAAATGCGCATGTGTGTATTAAATTCCGCAGATGTCATTCTCCCTCAGGAAGGGGTGTCATCAAACGATAATCTGCTGGACTCACAGGGCCTCCTTAGGATCGGGATGAATCAACCGGGTACTCTGCTACACCATTGGACAGCATCTGGTCGGTTTAGCGGAAAAATCAAAATGCCATGGAAACCGGTATCCCCGAAGCAACTTCGCAGTTGCGCGGTCGGTGAGTGCGCATTTCTGCCATTTCTTCCGGATTCCTCATAGCTGTGTCTACTATATTATTGTATCGATTGAAATAATTTACGAACATTTGATAATGAATTTTAAAGATCAAATTTTTTAGATCGAACTTTCTGCTTGTTGATTTTTAGCGCTGCACTTTATTTATACCTGAGGCGGTTGTGATCTCCTCTAGTGCTATGAGCTGCTTACTTTTACTTTTTTAAAAGGAGCGCTCACTTTGTTATATATTTTATATCCCAGATAACTGTTTATTAAAATGTAGATAAAATAGTACTCACAAACAAGTGATGATAGTTCGCATAGAGATGGACAGTCACAAAGTGCATTTCTCCACAAAAGAGCCAAAGGACCTGACATCAATGAAGTGCCGTCAAGGGCCAAATGCAACTCACGCGTTTCGAGGGAAAACCCTCTTTCTCACAGCCAAGGGAATCTATGCCCTCTCTCCCAATATATCACTCAAAGTATTAGGCAGATAACCCGTAGCTCCTCCCTCCTGCAGGAGGTGGGGTCACTGTGCATAGATCACACAATGACAATAATGATAATAATAATAATAGTAAGCAGTAATAAAAAGTAATAGACAAATCAACCTTCTAAATGTGTATGTATATGCATAAATAAATAAAAAGACATTTCCCCCACGAAGAACACAAGGGTAATAGCCTTGATGAATAGAGCTAGAGATATAAATCCAATTCCACTTATATTGGGGGTAATTGTCACATTTTAGAATGACCAAAAAACCAGAGGCATGAATATACAACTGACAGGGAATTACTGCTTAAAGACAGAGCATGTAAATGGGTTGATGTATGGTAGATGTCCTAGTGTTGGTGCTAGAGGACAGAATATCTAAGTGGACGGATACACAGTAAATATACACAGACTACCTGTTCAGGTGCATAATGAGCTAGTGCTATTCGCCCTGCAAGCCGGGATGGACACTGGAAGAATGATATGTACAACTGATGGAATATGGGAAGCCTGTGAGCCCCCAGGGAACCTGCAGGCCAGTGTGGACCGCATGCCATCATCCACCAGGAAGTTGGGACCGGAAGTGCGTTCCAACAAGCACTTCCGGCATCGCATGACATCACACCCGGTCCTCCAGACCATACAGAGAAGAGCCAGAGATGTGTACACCATGAGACTACAGGGACACCATCCTTTAGCTCCCCTATTGGAGGTATCCGGTATGCATATACATACACATTTGTAAGGTTGATTTGTCTATTGCTTTTTCTTACTGCTTACTATTATTATTATCATCATTATTGTCGTTGTGTGATGTATGCACAGTGACCTCATCCCCTGCAGGAGAGAGGAGCTATGGTTCATCTTCCTAATACTTTGAGTGATATATTGAGAGAGGGGGAATAAGTTCCCTTGGCTCTGAGGAAGAGGGTTTCCCCTCGAAACGCGTCAACGCATTTGGCCCTGGATGGCACTTCATTGATGTCAGGTCCTTTGGCTCTTTGCATAGAAATTGACAGTCACAAAGTTTATTTCTCCACAAACTATCATCACTTGTTCTTGAGTACTATTTAATCTACGTTGTAATAAAGAGTTATCTGGGATAATGCGCTAGGCCAGAGCGCTCTTCTTTTATTCCTTCTGCAGTTTCCAAGCCTAGAAACCCCATGTCTTTATTTTCAGGGGTAAGTCCTTCCAAAACTGACATTTCCGTTTTTCGTAGATACCATAGAGTTAAACCACGTGACACTTCCTTACATCTCTCTGGAATTTTAAAAGCAAGATATTTACTCTTTCATTTCTGGAGTTTGCATACCCGCTGTGGTCATTACAAGGGGCGACCACTCTCTTTTTTGGTCCGATTGGCTGAATGCACAATTTCGGCATCTGTGGGAAGGAATAAACTGCCGTGTGCATGCATGGGAGTTACATCATGTTGGTCTGGTAATTCAAGATGGCTGAAGATCCCACACCTGGATAAAGCCAGCACAAAGAGGTCATGCCTGCAAGGAAGCTTGCAAATGTCACATTGCTGGAGCAGACATGAATACAGATCTACTTTAATAATGTGTTCATGATTACAGAGCTGCTTTCATTTGTGTTCTTTATATCTGCCTAGGGTTGAGTTTAAATCCAGGTAGGTATTCACATACTCTGCATTTCAGCAGTATAGATGACTGCCTTGAGCTTTCCCTTTAATATACTATTTAATTATGCAAACCCTGGGAAAGCCTCGTTCTCATTAAGCACATTTGCACCCAATCACCACTCAGAGGTTGAAGGTGAAGGCAATAACGAGGCACAGGTGCAAACAAGAACTTAAGAAATTTGATTTAATTAATTTGCAGATGTCATCTATAACCTCTCACCCCTTTTACTCCCATTTTCAAAAGCAGGAAGATCTTTTGAAGAACTTGTGCGGCACTAACACTTATCTGCTGTGTACAGGATGACAGTTACATGGTTTTATATAATGATTCATGCTTTATTCAGCATTTTTTTTTTCGGGAACTGTACCAGAGTAAAAACTGATAAGGGTGCATGGGAGGTCACGGAATAACAAGAACAGCTTTAACAGAGATAAACTAAAGTCCAATTGAACTCCCTGTTTATTCTAGCTGAAAAAAAAAAAAAAAAAGTTGGGCCTCAGGCAACAAACGTGCAGAAAAACTGATGAAAACTGACGCAGATTTCACTTGCAGAGACATCAGTTTTCATGTGCACTGCAATGAGTTTTATTCACGTTGCAGATTCCTGCAGATGTTTGCTGATCAGACAGATCTAGCTCTGAATCAGAAGGTGGTGTGTCAGCATTCTGCAGAGAGACCACTCCAAGAGGAATTTTCTCCAGCTTGATAAACAGGTCCCTAGTAGCCAAACTTTTCTGCAGTTAATCACTTTGACCATCGCTTTCCGCCAGTCTCACCTTGTGGATTTGGACACAAAGCGATAAAACACTTCCCGTGTCTATGCTCCTCTGTGGTCCCAAAGCAGGGGGCATCAAAATGTAAATAAAATTATAATGGTCTTTCATTCAGAGTAGTCAAGAAAATGAAAGTCGGAAACGCAATAGTTGCTGTGGGCAACAGTTTTATTTTTCTCTCATCTATTTGCTTTACTAAGGCCAGCCTATACATGGATCGAAATTTGGCTGGTCCCTGCTGGATGAATGTATGGGGAGAGTGGTTGTACAGAACCCCAACTACTGAATGACGTCTATGTAAACAGTCTCTTGGATTTTTCCCAATTAATCAGTGCTGCTGGCTAAAGAGCTTTGAAAAAGTATTCATACCCCTTGAAATTTTCCACACTTTGTCATGTTACAACCAAAACCTTAAATGTTTTTTATTGGGATTTTATGTGATTAACCAACACAAAGCAGCACATAATTGTGAAGTGGAAGGAAAATGATAAATTATTTTTTACAAATAAATATCTGAAAAGTGTGGCACGTATTTGTATTCACTCCGGAGTCAATACTTTGTAGAACCACCTTTCGCTGCGATTCCAGCTGCAAGTCTTTTTGGGGATGTCTCTAGCCGCTCTGCATATCTAGAGGGTGAAATTTGTGCCCATTCTTCTTTGCAAATAGCTCAAGCTCTGTCAGATTGGATGGAGAGCGTCTGAACAGCAATTTTCAAGTCTTGCCGCAGATCTTAATTGGATTTAGGTCTGGACTTTGACTGGGTCATTCTAACACATGAATATGCTTTGCTCTAAAGCATTCCATTGTAGCTCTGGCTGTATGTTTAGGGTTGTTGTCCTGCTGGAAGGCGAACCTCCACCCCAGTCTCAAGTCTTTTGCAGACTCTAACAGGTTTCCTTCTAAGATTGCCCTGTATTTGGCTCCATCTATCTTCCCATCAACTCTGACCAGCTTCCCTGTCCCCGCTGAAGAAAAGCATCACCACAACATGATGCTGCCACCACCATATTTCACGGTGGGGATGGTATGTTCAGGGTGATGTGCAGTGTTAGTTTTCCACCACACATAGCGTTGTGCTTTCTTATGGCTTTCTTTCAACAATGACTCTCTTTTTGCTACTCTTCCATAAAGGCCAGATTTGTGGAGTGCTCGAACAATAGCTGTCCTGTGGACAGATTCTCCCACCTGAGCTGTGGATCTCTGCAGTTCCTCCAGAGTTACACTGGTCCTCTTGGCTGCTTCTCTGATTAATGCTGTTCAAGGCCGGCCTGTCAGTTTAGGTGGACGGCCATGTCTTGGTAGGTTTGCAGTTGTGTCATATGCTTTTCATTTTCGGATGATGGATTGAAGTGAGATGTTGAAAGCATGGGATTTTTTTTTTTTATAACCTAACTCTGCTGTAAACATTTCCACAACTTTATCCCTGACCTGTCTGGTGTGTTCTTTGGCCTTCATGATGCTGTTTGTTCCCTAACAAACCTCTGAGGGCTTCACAGAACAGCTGTATTTATACTGAGATTAAATTACACACATGTGGACTCTATTTACTAATCAGATGACTTCTGAAGGCAATTGGTTCCACTAGATTTTAGTTAGGGATATCAGAGTAAAGGGGGTTGAATACAAATGTACGTCACACTTTTCAGATATTTATTAGTAAAAAAAATTTGTAAACCATTTATCACTTTCCTTCCACTTCACAATTATGTGCCACTTTGTGTTGGCCTATCACATAAAATCCCAATCAAATACATTTACGTTTTTGGTTGTAACATGACAAGGCACTGTATAGTCATCAGTATTGATCAGTGGTATTATGGTATTCTGACGGTGGGGAAGTCTCACTGCTGACAATAACTCAGCAGGATTACCCCATCCATCGTTAACATGTGGATGGGGGGGAACGAGATTATCTTTTTTCTTCAACCTGCTGGTTGAAAGAAAAAAAAAAAAAGAAAAAAGAATAATGTATGGGCTGCCTAAGGGCTAGTACAGATTTTAAAAAATGCAGGTTAAACTCATGTGCATTTACTATTTTTTGTGTTGGAAGCCTGTAAAGCATTTCACCAGTGATCAGCAGATCGCTGGTGCCATGCAGAGCTCCTGCAGACCTGTAAGTGTATTTGTGTGCTCGTACCTCGTACAAGCGTGCAGATACAAACTGACAGGAAGAATCAATGAACTACCGGAGTACTCAACAGTACCATGGCAGTTCATTGACAACTAAAACCCAACAGCCGCAAAGGCTGTCAGAACTGTATTTTTCCCCTTTCACAAAACAATGAATGAGGGGCGGAGCCCTGAACAGCCATGTTTTTTCAAAATTTTACAGCTAGAAGGTGAAGAAGATCCCCCGCTAGCTGTCACAATGAGGGATAGGTGGAGAGTGGGGGCCGGTTCTTTTGTAACATGTTACACCTGAATATGGTTGTAACATGTTACGAAAGATGAACTTATCCTTTAAAGTTCTGGAAACTTGTGAACAGAGGCAAAGTCCAGGACTTGGTTGAAGCTGGACAATTGCATAGATCTGGAAAAAATACACAAAGGACATCAAAATTCAAGAAAGAATACATACGCTTCTTGTATTTACACAATACTTTTTATCCCGGATTTCAGATCAAACAATTAGAATGCTGATAACTCTAGGTTGTCATCCGTAATAGGCAGGGCTTTCTAGACATAGAAACCATCAAGTATTCATTTCTGACTCATGCACATCTGTAGACATGTGATCTTACCTCCAGCTTTTTCTCCTTATTGCTCAAAGTTTCCTTTTGGGTCTGTGTGTACTCCATTAGCATCTTTGCCAGCTGCCGGCGATCATCTAGTTCTGCCGCTAGCCGTCCATTATACTCTGCCAGCAGCAGACATGCCTCATCTACTGTCTTAGAAAGTCGCTCTGCTGCTTCTTTATCTAAAAAAATAGAACACAAAGGTTACAGGAATTTAAGAGCATGCTCCTTGATTTTGATGTCCAACAAGTCTAAGCAACGGGAGGTTTCAGTTATCAAACACTACTACATTGTCAGCAATCAGCAGCCAATTTAATCCTATTGAGAATGGGGCTGCAGATCTACATGGCTTGTCGAAAGAAGACTGATCCTGCCCAGAAATGTTTAATATTGGAATTAATGATAAAATAATGCAATGTGAATGCAAATTTTGGCATTGCTGAATACTTTCAGAAACCCTTTACCGAGTTATTAAATATTTGGCTGGAGCAAAATTCCTGCATGGCAAAAAGCAAAATCTGAACCTGCTGCTCTGGCAGCAATGGGTAAGTTAGGAGGCTCTGCAAGCACAGAGATGCACAATGAAGAATAAATACTATTAAAGGATTAGTCCACTTAGCTTCTGGTAGATGTTGCAGAGTTAAAAGGATGAGTGCTCCTGAATACCTATGACATTTTTACAAAGGTAATATAAACATTAAAAAGGAGTGTCAGTAAATTCTGCAAAAATTAAAAGTCTTTGGGTCCCCAGTATGTTAACTGTGGGCAGCTGGTTGTGACTCCTTGCGGCTTCACAGCCAGGGGAAGGGGAATGGGTACCTGTCAAAAGCAGGTACCCACTCCCAACCCCCCCCCCCCCAAAAAAAATAATTTCAATCGTGCGGAAGAGAAGGAACAGTGGAACGTCCCTGTGACATAAATGTACAGATTTGAGTAGATAAGATGTGACCTGTAGCAATATGTAATCGTAAATTTAGTTCATTCCTTGTCATTAAAGAAATATTCAGTCATAGGTATTCAGAGACAGATGGTCACCAATTAGCATCTGAAGGGACAGAGCTTCCTCTGGAAGTGACACCTGGGTGCCAATAAGATTTGTCTATAATTATACTTTGCCACCTTCCTGAAGTTCAAAAGAGGAACGCAGACGTTTTGGCTTCATGACACCAGGGGGCTCCGATCTGTCTGGGGAGCCCTGACAAAATACACAGATCAAAGGAGTAGATTTCATCTCTCATAAAAGCCAAAATATTAGTTGCAGAGAGATGAAAATACTTCCTTCTGATTGGGCACTCTGTAGGCTACATTGGCATGTAAAAACCGTATTTGTGCATGTAAAAACCGTATTTGTGGACTAGGTAGAATGCCAGAAAAATGCAGGAAATGGTTATGTGGTGCTGGATTGCGATAGCTGAACAGTGATTGGTATGGTCGTGATCGGACTGATGCGCTAATGTTGGAAATTCAATCCCCGACTTGGTGATTCAAACTGGTCCTGGTACAATCGACTTTGGGCATTTCAGCACCCAGAACATCCTGTGGGCGGGTACAGGAACACCCCCCAGAGTCAATTGGCCAAGAACTCATGTCCAGCCCACGTCCATATTCCCATAAATTTGAATTTATATATTCAAAGTTAAGTCCCCCTTATTCCCTCTTACCCCAAGTCACGGCCGCACGTGCGCGCCTCGGTTAGCTAGTCGCTGTGGGCGTGTGCGTGTGGGTGAACCGTGACACCCTCCCCCCCCAAAAAAAAATTAGTTCAATCGTGCGGAGGAGAAGGAACAGTGGAACGTCCCTTTCCGGTGAAGGTCAGCTTTAAACAATGAATTTCAGGTCTGGATATTTTTTTTACATAGATACATAGGTCCATACCTGACCAATGCCCCTGGAAGAAGGAAATCAATGGAGTAGACAATGCTACTCTCTGCTTGCTTCAGGGCCCCATGTGAGTGGCTGCCCTACTGTATTCAGAACACAGAAAAATGATAGCTTGGAACCAGCACCATTCAGAGAATGCGTTGCATTTTCTGAATGAATGTAGAGCATTTTCTGATTGGATGAGGTGGAGAAGCAGGGCTGACATGTCATGCTTAAAACCTCACCCCATCCAAGGATCAGAACTGAGGTACAGACCTTCAATTATGGGGCTGGAAGAAGAAATCAATAGACTACAAGCATGGTGATGTCCTGTGGTCTACTGAAAGCTACAAGTCTTCCTGCCATGGTGTCACATGGGACTTTTAGCCTTTTTTTCCTCATTCACAGATTCCTGCTAATTAATGATGCGGCTGTGCAAAAAAAAAAAAAGAAAAAAGAAAAAAAAAGTAGCCTGCAGGGAAAAGAACCCCAGATTTTGTAAGGGGTAGGGGGTTGGAGTTGGAGATGGGGGTTGCGGACGGTGACCATGTTTCTTTTTTCACCCTAAATATGGCTGGAACATGAATCGTGGTAAAAAAGATGGACTTAGCAACAGATATCTTAAAGGAAAAAATAAGTGGCAGAAACACTCAAAAAAACCTCCCAAAAAACAAGTTGTTTTCAACAAATAAGCCGTTTGAGACTTCTATAAAAGCAAGATCATAAGATTTAGAATTCGGCTGCCCATATTTACAACATGGTGCCTGATTGCCAACAGCACATCCTTCAACAAGATCTTAAGTTTCTAAAGTCACATAGAGGGAGAAAAGAGAGCAGACCTGTAATCTTCTCCAGTAAAGACACATCCTGAACCTCCTGTGGAAGGGAGGCAATTTTCTGCCTTACTGCTGCATCTCCAGAGGCGGCATTCTCCAGGTCCTGCAGAGCTTTAATGAGATCCTCGGTCTGCGGGAGAGAGGTAAAAGCACACTCTGGATGAAAGGATAGCGGGGAAGAGGACAGGGCTAACACAACACAAGTTTCACAGTACATCTTGGATTATAAAGTCTATGTTTATGTTATACAGTAAATGAAGCAAAGAACCCCAAAACTTAGTACTGGTATATAAAAACTGGCTATTCATCCATCAGTTCTGCATTGTGTGTTTTTTTTTTATCAGACCAGAGGGGAGAGAATAGCAGAAGTTATTGTTAAGGTTGACGTACACTTACAAGTGTAATTAAGGTCAACACACTTTTTTAGTTTTAGAAAGAGTGGTTAGAGGTTAGAACCCCTGCCAGCTTTTCATTGCAAACATTCAATATCCTGTCCAGCACTGTTGCCCACAGTAAGTCTAGAAAGGTATATGGCCAACGGTGGCATCATATAAATCAACATAAAAAGGAAAAGGCCAGCACTGCTTACAAAATATGTATTAGATACAAAGGAATACTTGCACATAACACCCATGGTTTTAATACACAGGGGTCTATGTATAAGTTTGCTGAACTAATTTGACAAACAGCCATTCAGCTCCAACAAAACATATCGTATTCTGTGTATTATTATCTCCTTTGATCATAAGTACCATCTAGTGGCAATAATATCTCCTTTGATCATAAGTACCATCTAGTGGCAATAATATACAGTAGTCATTTTTTTTTTTACCAAATCAAGAAAAAAAAACAAAAAACTTTACACCAGTAGATGGCACTTTTAGGAGAAGATTATATTAGACAGAATACACCGTCATGTTTTCACATTCGTAACGTTTAAAGCTGGACTACAGAATTTTACTTGTTCTCCATCCACCCAGCCCCACCCTGCAATATATCTTTCTTTTCACATTTTAAAGAATAAAAAAAAAATCTATTTACTATGGCCCCCCACAATCAGAATGATGTGCCCTGCTCCTCTGATATCCCCATCACATATCTCAGGAGGCTACAAATGAACACAGCAGGCAAAGTGCGGAATTGTTGGTGTATCACTGTGGGCCAGCTTCAAGAATCCAGAGGAGACAGTACCACTGGAAAAACTCCTTCTATTTGACCAGTTGACTAATGTCTATGGGACTAAAAGAAAAGGGAAAATTAGGGATACACCAATACTGGTACTGGTGCCAAAAAAAAAAAAAAGAGTACTCATGAAAATGCTCCGGATACCCAAACCGATAACTATGCTGTGCGATTTGCATCAATACAAAATGTATGAACGCAAATTGCACCTCAAAGAATATCATGCAATTTGAACAGGAATGCTATACCTGTCCAAATCGCATTTGGTTTTCCCACGGCTCCTGTGTGAACCCAGGCTTGTCGTGGGGATGTATACACTGGTATTGGCTAACAGGTGGAGGATGGAGGCAGATGCTCCGGATTCCCAGCTGTAGGAGAAGAGAGAAAGCTGCAGCAATGCTCCAGATTCTCAGCTGTAGGAGGGGAGAGAAAGGCGTAGGGATTTGAAATCCCTGTGGCTTTTTTTCCTCTCCATGCAAAGATGACAGTACGGGCTAGACAGCTTCTGACTGGTCAGCACCGAGATGATGCTGACTAATCAAAAGTTGTTTAGCCTGTACTGTCATCCCTGCAAGGAGAGGAGAAAAAGCTGTGGGGATTTTAAATCCCTATGCCTTTCTCTCCTCTCCTACAGCTGAGAATCTGGAGAATTGCTGCAGCTTTCTCTCTTCTCCTACAGCTGGGAATCCGGAACATCTGCCTCCATCTTCCTATGGCCAACACCAAGCTATACATCCCCACACGTCCTTCTCTCCCACTCTCCGCTCAGCATGGGGATTGTTGCAGGGAGGTTTCCTGCACCGCTCCTGTGTGAACTCAGGCTATAACAAGTCTGGGTTTACACAGAAGCAGTGGGGAAACCGCATGCGATCTGGACAGGAATAGCATTCCTGTGCAATTTGCATGCTGTTCTTTGCGGTGAAATTTGCATCTATACATTTTGTATTGATGTAAAAGCATATCGCAAAGTATCGGTACTCGTACCCGCGAATCAAAAAATGGTATCAGTGAACCCCTACGGAAAATCCAAATTTTGAGTTGTCAGCAGAACAATAGAAGGGAAATCTTCCAAAGAAGTGTCTGTTAGATGGATCGATTCTCGGCCACTTTAGCAGGGAACAGCGGAGATTCGATCCATCTATGGGCAGGCTGGTTGCACTGAAGTAGCTTCATTAATCAACACAACCAGCCTGTTGGGTTTTATGCATGCGATTACTGCCAGAGACTATAGTCACCAGTAGTAATCGTGTTCTGCTGGCAGGGAAGGCTCCCCGTCGGAAGAACATGATAGCGCTGCGGGAGGGATTCCCCCATCAACACAGTTGAGCAATTTTCTTTCCTGCAACCCTTGGTTGCAGGAAACAAAACTGCTTCGTCTATGGCTTGCTTTGGAGGGAATTTATTTTACCTTGGTAAGATTTCCTCCCACTTCTTGTCTTTCAGACAACAGGAAGTGAAAGGAAATCTCATTGTGGGACACAGACTGGAAAAATATTGAACAGGCTTTTAACAATTTCCTATTCAAAAATGAATAAAACATTTGGGCTTTAGATCTAGGCCATTCTATTTTTCTTCTAAAAGTACCTGCCTTTCAGGATGAAGTTGAGAGACAGGCGAGTGACAAAAGCAGAAAGACAGGACAATGTGCAAGAGTACCGGCTTGTAAAACCACACAGTGCTGTGCTTAGGATCAGCCCAGGAATGGGAGAACACCCAGCTTGCTTTGTGTGTGCAACTCAGCATGTTCTCATTTTTATTTCATTACTTGACAGGCAATTAATCTTCCTTTATTAGCACCAATATGGCTCACAAATCATCATCAGTACAAGCGTGTGGCTGTCTGCACCTGACACCGATGGGCTAAGGGAAACATTCTTGCACTTTCCCGGCAATGGCCTCAAGCATTTCACAACAGAAACACCTCAATTGGAGTCAATGCAATATTCAGACACAACACACCCCATCACCCACAAAACACCTCTTTTCAGCCCTATGGAACGCATTTGAATTGCATTATGCCGGTTGTCATACGGCAAATTGCAGCACGTGACGCTTGGCCCCCTAAACGTTGCCTTACTCCGGCAGCTGACATCCCATGCTACGCGCTAAAAAAACCCCCAAAAAAACAAAAAAAAAACTGGCTCCTAACTTTTTTAGCTGGCTCCTAGATTTGAAGCAAATTTGTCAAGCCCCAATTTGATTGATAGCAGCCAATGGCACCTGATGCTGCCCAAGTCCCTGTGTGAAGAGGAAGAGAGGGGAGAGAAGAGCTGCAGCTGTGCACAGAATCGATTGAAGAATCGTATAAGTTATTATGGAGGTCAGCACAAAGTAAAATGTTTTTTAGCTTGATGCAGGGAATGCATTAAGATCACATAACATTTGGCTTTAGGACCTCTTTAAAGTTGATTTAGGAATGGCAATCTTTACTAACCAGCTTGCACGAATGTAACTCTATACTATACCTATTGGATCCCTCTAGAAGCTGGAAATCATCATAGGCTTCACTACTACAGTGATTTCCACTAGGGTCCCATGCTGGGTGGCTACCCGGAAGCATTCTGAACACAGGAGGACGCTTGCTTGGTATGGGCATCATTCAGAGAAAACTTTGAATTTTTTCAAAGCATTCCCTGATTAGAAGAGGTGGAAATTGCAGCTTCACTGCCCCCTGCCGCTCCACCAAGTCCAATCAGAGAATGCTTTTCATTCATTGAGAAAATGCACAACATTCCCTGAATGGTACCCATGCCAAGTGATCAACCTCCAGTGTTCACAATGCAGCAGAGTAGCCGATCGGCACTGGACCGGGCAGCTAGTGGAGGATCACCGTAGTTCCCATTGCCTACTACAGTGATTCCCAGCTTCCATAAGGATCTCACAGGTATAGTACGTATTCAGAGAGGGGCACAGGAAATCCTTTTCTGGTAGTAACAGGACATTTTTAATATATGTACTTAGGCAGGATGTTTACCATATTATAAATCTATTCAAACCTATGAGTGAGGGAGTGTTGCAGCACACCTGGTAGTGCACTTCCATAGATGTGAATGGGTCTTTGAAAACAAACTAAACTGAAGTGCATAGATGGGAACCAGCCACGCAGGAAAGGACAATGTCTCTAAAATGCATTTTAATGCAGGAAAACCCTTGTATTTAAGTAGAAGTAAAATCTGTAGGCATGAGGACTCCAGTGGTGAGATCTCTCTGCATAGCGCGTGCCTGCTCAATTTAGGTTTTTTTCAGCTCACCTCTTCTGTCCCTATTAATACTTTATTAAAAAAAATAAAAATAAAAAAGTCTGTATGATGGTCCCAGTAGCTAGTAGACCTGGGAGCTTCAACGGAAAAATTAAATGTCACCACTACTGAATATATGAGACTGCCACATGATTTAAAGATGAAATCTAGGTTTGCAGTAATCCCATCCCAACTTCCCTACTGCCACCTCGAAAAAAGTACATCCCTCCCCCAACTCCAATTCTTTTGGTTTGTCAGGTTATTTTTCTCGTCTAGTGGTGGAATTTGGGATTGGTATGTAACTGTGTGCTGACATTCCCACAGGGGGCGAGTTTATGACCGCCTGTTCAAAGTTAGTGGGTTGAATGACACCTTGTGCCATTTGTGGCAAGTACTGCTCCGGACTGATGGGGATATTGCTGCAATAGCTGCTTTTTTTTTTTTTTGCAAGTTCTTTATTTAGGTTTTCAAGAATACAAGGACAAGGATAGAGGGGGGAATTGGGTACCCGTCTAGTGGTGGTGGTTGGAATTTGGGATTGGTATGTGACTGTGTGATGACATCCCCAAAGGGGGCGAGTTCATGGCAGTATGTTAAAAGTTGGTGGGTTGAACAACACCTTGTGCCATTTGTGGCAAATACCGCTCCAGATTGATGGGCATATTGCTGCAACAGCTGCTTTTTTTTTGCAAATTCTTTATTTAGGTTTTCAAGAATACAAGGACAAGGAAAGAGGGGGGGAATTGGGTACTGGTCAACAAACATATGAAATAGGCAGTGGTAAGATATGGTGGTAGTGATAGGGAAGGGGGACAGCAACAACAAGTTCTTTTGTTGTGTAACCCCAGTTGCTTTTTTTTTTTTGTATTTATTGATTTATTATTTATTTGTATTATTTTTGTGCTGTGGAGCATATTTTTATTTTTTTTGCCAAAGCTGAAGTTTAGCTTCAACTCAGCAGCATCTACAAAAAAACCTGAGATATAATTTGGATGGGCTGACTCTAAGCATGACAGATTCTGTATATGGTTTTTATAGATTTTATGGATTCTGTATCCATCCTATACAACTGTTTCTGTACAGAAAATCTTAATTGGCTACTGCTTTCAGCATTTACTCTTTTGCTCCTTGCCTTGACTGTATGCATCAACCTATTAACACTAACAAGTATCTCCGCAGACACCAATTATATTCAAAACTGCCATGGAAGGCAGCTGGAATCCGATTTTGAATCTGAACAATAAAAAGTGGATGTGTTCTTATTGACAGTGAACAGACTTTCCGACAACATTCTTTTCATGCTTCCCATAAATGCAGTTCTTGATCTCCACTGCTGTAAGCTTTCTTCCTTTACATGGACTGTGAATTGCAAACTGCAAGCTAGCGGTCCCTTGCACCATATTCCCTGTGTGATTACTTGCTATCGGTCTCTTGCTTTTTAGCTTTTGTGAATTCACACTTTTTTCATTTTAGTCACAGGTGTAATATGTGCAAGGAGAATATACAGGCTTCAAGATCAGCTTTACAAAGCAAAGATGTTATATTGTCTGGGCTTCTTAAATGAATGTACAGCTCGGTAGCAAGTAACAAAAACTAGGAGCCTGCAGGCATTCTTACAGTGATTTTTTTTTTTAAGCATCACTGTGGCGGTTTTAGTTTTTCTTGTGCTTTTATGTGTATTGATCAGTGCAACAAAAGCAAAGCCAAAAGAAAAGTGCGTTAATACATCAAAATGCTTATTTTTATGTTTCGCTTAAAGGCAGATTTTGTTTAAAAATAAACAAACATGTTGTGCTTACCTGCTCGGTGCAATGGTTTTGCACAGAACAGCCCCAATCTTCCTCTTCCTGAATTCCCCATTGGCACTCCTGGTCGTTCCCCTCCTGCCAAGTGCCCTCACAGTAATCAGCTTGCTATGGGGGCACCTGAGCAGGCTCACTCTCGAGCTGATGCACTGTGTGCCCATTCACACACAGCCGCGGCTCAGCCCAACTCTCTCCTTATTGGATCACTGGTTGTGGTTGACGGTAGCGGGAGCTGATGACTTCTGCTACTGTCTCAGCCAATGAGGAGAGAGAGACCCGGGACAGCCAAGGCTCTCATGCACAACGCTGGATCAAGATGGGGGTCAGGTAGGTATTGGGGGGCTGCTGCATACAGAAGGTTTGTTACCTTCATGCATAGAATGTGAAAAACTTTCAGCCTTACAATCCATCAATCTTGCAGAGTGGTGGTGTTGTAGAGCAGAACTAGCATCGTTTGTGCAAGAAGGAGCCTACTAACCAGCCTGGAACACATTGGCAGTATGTGACGTCACAGGAAGAGGCAGAGGGTCAGTGGAGAGGGAGAGCACAGACATGGGACACTCAGGCTATGCACTCGGAGCCTCTAGCCTGGTGGACCTTGGGGAAGTAGAAGTTTAAATAGAGGACACTGTCAGGCGTGGAACAACGGTGCTTAAAGACACAATAACATGGAAAAAGCGCATATCAATGTGGAACATAATCTCAAAGCTATAAAAAAAAAGAGCATTGAACCATAAAACAGAAAATTATGAGGGATATGTATGTACAACGGTGTAGACATACTGTTATTAGCAATGATAATAAAAATGGTAATGAACGTAGAATTGCATGCACGGTAGTGTTGATAACATGGGACAAAAGGTGTAACAAAAAGAAATAATGAAAGTGGGGGCATTGAAAAGAGGAGAGAGAGAGAGAGAAGGGGGGGGGGGGGAGAGAGGGAGAGAGGGGGAGGGGGGGGGGAGAGAGAGGGGGGAGAGAGAGGGAGAGAGAGAAAATGAGTCATATGGCTATGTACGCATGTCAGTATATACACATCTATGTATGGAAGATGCGTTGCTAGGATAGACATTAGGGTATTGTCGGAAGAATGGACAGATGATTATAATATAGTGTGTATCTCGATCTCCTCTTAGGGTGTCTAAGGTGTAGATCCAGTATGTTTTGCGTAGGCAGAGGCGCTTAAAGTGCTCTGCCACTGAGGGTAATGGAGGAATGTGTTCCAGGACCCACACGAAGAGCCCCGTGGTGGATTTGTCATGATGTTCTGTGTAGTGTCTAGTGTCAGAACCTGCTTCAATGAGGAGTCTATGCTCGCCAAATCGTTTACATAGCATTCTGATGGTCCTCCCCATGTAAAAAAACATATTCGGTGGGACAGTTGTAAAATTCCTTTATAGGGTATGTTTTCCGTTTGATGGTGAATGTTTTCTGACCATGTTGAATGAAGGAGCATGTAAGGCACAATGCCTTTTTACACTGGTACATCCCAACCAAAGGGATCAGTGTAGTGCGTGGTTTAGGATTGGAAATGTGTTTAATATTACTGGTGGCTATTTTGCTTCCAATGTTTCTCGCCTTCCTGTACGATATTTTCAGTGATGGATGTGTGCAGGAAGGGATCCTGTAGCAGTATGGACCAGTGTCTACATAGAATATCCTCCATTTTCTTGTACTGAGCATGAAATTGCGTAGTGAAGCGTATGGGTTGTACATTGAAGTCTGGGGTGGATGGGTTAGGCTTACAAGCTGATCTCTCTAGATAATGTTGAAAAGAGTCACGTATAAGAGGGGCAGGATATTCCTTTTCTAAGAATTTTTTGGCTAAGATGTCACTATGGCTGATGTAGTCTGCCTCTCTAATGCAGTTGTTTCTTATCCGGCAAAATTGAACTGTTGGGATATTTTTCACCCAACGGTGGTGATGACAGCTCTGAAAGTGAATACATGAGTTCCCGGCAGTGGGTTTGACAGTTTTTTGAGCAAATGTTATCATTGTCATGACAAAAGGTGTAGATCAAGGAAGGTAAGGGTGTGGGGATCTAATACATAGGTGAAGGATAGTCCAATATGGTTCTGATTGCAGTATTGTGTGAAGGAGTTGGCAGCCTGGGGAGGGCCATCCCATATGATCACTATATCATCTATGTATCTTCCATAGAACATGATATGGGAGGCAAATGGACTGTTATGGGTTATATGTTGGTATTCCCGGAAACCCATGGTTAGGTTGGCATAACTAGGGGCAAAGTTTGCTCCTATAACTGTGCCATTCCTCTGTAGGAAGAACTCTCATTTGACTTTGAAGTAATTGTGTTGTAAGCAGAATTGGATGGCCTCCAGAATGAACTGTGCCTGTCTAGGATTCATGAGGGGATCCTCTGCTAGAAAATGTTGAATGGCTCGTAGACCTACCTCATGGGAAATCGAAGTACACAGAGGTGACAACTAGTGAGAACCACAAGTAGGTGGGTTCACAACTATAGGGTAGAAGAATATAAAGGAGGTGGTTTCCATCTCTAATATAAGAAGGTATGTTTTGGGCCAATGATTGTAGAAAGTGATCTACAAAAATAGAAAAGCCACTAATAACACTGTCCATTGCTGCCACAAGATTTTGGAAATCTTTATGGATCTTCGGGAGGTGGTAGAAATAAGGAGTCTAGTAGAACTCTCCATGTTGGAAATAATGTTATTATCAAGTGCTGCATTGATGAGTGTGGGTTCTTTGGAAAAAACTGGTAGCGGATTGTGTAGTAATTTCTGAAAGGTGTTTTGATCAGAGAGCAATCTATGAGCTTCTTTCAGGTAATCTGTTCTGTTCTGAACTATGATGCCATCACCTTTGTCTGCAGGTTTGATGATAATGTCTGGGTTATTAGTGAGTTCACTAAGGGCTGTTTTTTCACCTAGTGTGAGATTGGACGATTTATGGGAATGACATGAAGTAGAATTAAATATACAGATAAAATCAGCGTATACCACTTGATAGGAGGTCTGAACGAAGGGTCCCTTATTGTGGGTAGGGTTGAAGATGGACTTCGGTCTCAAAGAGGTATGTTATATTGGAAGTGAGGTAGGGAGAAGGTGTGTCAGCCATTCAGTATCATCAGTGTAATTATCTGCGAGACGTTCTTCTAAACAATTAATGATGGGTAAATCGGAATCTTTCAGGGGCATAGGATTATTTTCTGGTGAGATAACTGAATCTGTAAGGGGTGTTTCTTTAGCAGATTTGATATTAAAAATCTTTTAACAGTAAGATCTCTGACAAACTTAAGATCTTTGAACAGTGTAAAGGGGTTGGGTTGGACCGTAGGGGCAAAGGTTAGGCCTTTACCAAGCAGGGAAAAACATGGGTAGAAAGTTTGAGTGAAGATAAAATTATAAATTTTCACAGTTTCCTGATTTTGCCTCTCCTTGTGTCTACCCCTTCCCCCTCTCCTTCCTCTCCTATGTTTTTTTTTTTACAAGGGAGGATTGGGGGCGTGTCACTAAAAAAGACCCTAATGTGTTGGGGGATGCAACATTAGCAACAGGGGTAAAGTGGACCATATTGTTCTGCGACTGTGCATCGCTTGGGTTAGGAGAGATATCAGATACTGGGGTGGTTGTAGATGGTGCTGTAGTCAGTGTGGGTGCTATTGAACTGACTGGGTATGTGGTTCCAACGATGGGACCTTGGGGACTGTGGGAGAGGTCCTTTGATGTGTTCGGTGTATGATGAGCGTGGTTAAGGAGATTATCGGCACTACTGGTATCGAAGCTGGGGGCAGGTTTCGTTTTTCTCTGACGCTTAGGTAAGGGAGGGGGTTGGGGAGTGACATAGGAATGGTAGATGTGTTTGGTATGGGTGGATTGAGCAGTGTAGATTTTTTGGGGGGTACAGTGGACACCTTACTAAATGGACGGCATTGCATAAGTAGGCATTGGTGGACCATGGGGAACCGGATAGACTTGGCGCATTTTTTTTCCCAACAAAAAATTCTATTGGAATTAAAATCATCTAGGTCTTTCCAAAATTTGCATATTTTGTTCCTAATGATGTCATCTTCCATTTTTTAATACTTTTTTTTAAGGGTGTAGAGCCATGTAATAGGTAAATGTGAAATGGAATGGATAATTTTTTTGATGTTGATATTGATCCTCTCTTTAATAGCTAAGCGTTTCCTATCTCTTTTTTATGACCTACATCCACTTCTCGGTGCAAAAAGTGGATATATAGGACCATTTATTTGAAAGATCAGGGTCCAAAAAGGAACACTGAGTACATGGAGACCGCTAGGGGAGATTTTGTGGTTTTTCCCATGTTATCGACACTACTGTACATGCAATTCTACATTCATTACCATTTTAATATCATTGCTAATAACAGTATGTCTACACCATTATATATATACATATCCTTCATAATTTTCTTTTTTTTATTATTTATTTTTATAGCTTTGAGATTATGTTCCACATTGATATGCGTTTTTTCCATGTTACTGTGTCTTTAAATCTCCACTGAGCACCGTTGTTCCACGCCTGACAGTGTCCTCTATTAAAGCTGCTACTTCCCCAAGGTCCACCAGGCCAATAGAAGGAGCTGGAGGCTCCGAGCGGGTAGCCTAACTGTCCCATGTTTGTGCTCTTCCTCTCCACTGACCCTCCGCCTCTTCCTGTGATGTCACATCCTGCCGCTGTGTTCCAGGTTGCTTACTAGGCTCCTTCCTGGACAAACGATGCAGGATCGGATCTACAACACCACCACTTTGCAGGATTGACCACTACAGTGTCTCTCACCATCTCCATCAGTCCAGCTGCTATTGCACTAACCACCGGTGGCACCTGCGGGGCGTTTTGAGGAACGGTCATCTCTCATATACACAGATGAGCTTATTTTATTACTTCCTTTGTGAGTGTTTTTTAATACTTTGCTATTAAACACAGTGTTATTACTACACTCAGATGGGCGCCTCCTGTCTCTTTTATTCTGAAGTTGTATACAACCACAGAAAAGTAGTGCATGCACTGCGTTAAAAAATGTACAGCAACCAGATCACATTTGTACCAGGGGTGGACTGACCATTTGGAAACTCGGGCACTGCCCGAGGGCCCAGGGTCAGTAGGGGGCCCCATGAGATGCCCCTGGTACCTTTTCATAGGCTTTTTTGAGTTTGGGCAAGGACACGGGCCCCATGATCGCCGCAAATGTTATAGCAAGCACAATAATTCTAGTACCTGACCCCCTGTGTAACTCTGAACTGGTAACCTGTAAAGGCTTTTAAAGTGTCACTTATGGAAATTTTTGAAGTATCATAGTTTGTTGCCATTCCACAAGTGTACGCAATTTTAAAAAAGTGTGTCATGTTTGGTAAAATGTAAAAGATGATGTTACACTGAGTAAATAAATACCTAACAATTGGGTATTATATTTTGTTTTTGTGCATTCAAGTGTACATTTTTTAAAAAATATTACGTTTGAAAAACCACTATGCAAATACAGTGCGACATAAAAAATTGCAACACCCACCATTTTATTCTCTAGGGCCTCTGCTGAAAAAATATAAAGTTCGGGGGTTTTCTAGCAAAAAAAAAGAAAAGTAAAAAAAATTACATTTATGTGATAAGTCTCAGAATAGGCTTGGCAAGCAAGAGGTTAAACACGCATTTTGCTTAGGTCTTCATCATAGCTTTACATTCATTTGACCAGGATTGTGAAATTCCTACTTTAGAGTAGTAACCAATTCATATTAGTATGGACTACAGCTTTGCCTTTACATCATGTTTTGTGTCTGAAACCCACCTCAATCTCCATTTTTATTTTCTAGATACAACACTATTTTTCTCCTCCCCTCCTTGAAGGTGAATCAATTTCTGCGTGTTCAACAAGATTTCTGTATGACATAGTATGCGGCTTTATCTGGGAGTACAGGATGAAGAAAGACAAGCATGATCGAGTACTCTGGTCCTCCAACTCCAACATATCTTTATCTGAAAGCGAACTAACATTTAACATGACAGCCTGCCTTCATGGTGGTTCAGTGCTAAGGAGACACTTCACAATGTTTATATCAAGCGTAAATTGGGCTCCCTAACCCACACATTTATAAGACTTTTGGCAAAACTCAGAGTGTAAAACATTTTTGTGCTAGCAAACTTAATTAGTTGGATCTTATTCCCTAGTAAGGACACAATCTGAACATGTGATGTATATCAGTACAATATACAACTGGGTTTGTATATAAACAGGCCGACACTGACAAATGGCTGGACATGTAATCTGTTTTGAAGACAAATTATTGGGGGGGGAAAAAAAAAAAGACTGCTTGTAAGAGCAAACACATGAATAAAAAAACACTGTTTTACCAACTATGTAATAAAAGTACTGATCAGATAAAGGAATACACACTTTGTAGGGACCCCACACACTGCAGTCTAGTCAAATTAAATTAAGTGATCATTCATCTAAGAAAGAAGACTTTGAATTTTCACTAAAGTCATCCAAGAAACAGGCTAGCATCATAAAAATGGTGATCTTAATGAACAGGGATTTTTCAGTCACTTTCCATTGTAAGAACAATCCTCTGAAGGGCTACTTTTCCATCTTAAGGATGAAAATAACCCCTACTATCCATTACAGCCAAGCCAGGAAGCTGACATCTTAGCCTCAGTTTGATCTACAGTTGCCATGGTTTCTGTGCATGTGATCAGCTATGACACCAGCTACTTAAATGTCTTGACTGTTTGGTTGAGAGCTAACATAAGCACGCTGGTAACTGACAGTCATCACCAGAGGTGGCCCTTCCCACATGGAAAAGAAATTTCCAAAGTATTTAGAAAAAAAATTACTGTATTTTCCGGCGTATAAGGTGACTGGGTGTATAAGACGACCCCCTAATGTTCCAGTTAAAACATAGGTTTTGGGCTATACTTGCCGTATAAGACTACCCCCCTTCCGAGGCAACACCATTTAAAAACATCAGATTTTTTCATTAAAATGGTTGTGACTTACCGGTACTTAAAATCCTTCAAAATCCGTGATTGGCCCAGTGTATACTGTATGTAGCAGCAGCTACCGTACATACACGCATCCAGTGGGCTGATTACAGTAGGGACGTACCGATACGTTTTGAAACCGCTTGGCTCAGCGCAGTATACTGTATATACCGCACATCCAGCGGGCTGACAGATTAATCTGTCATGGGGACATTTGTTTTGAGCCAGCTTGGCTCAGCACGGTATACTGTATGTACAGTATTACCACACATCCAGCCAGCTTGACCCAAACAAACTCAAGGTTCACATTTTAGACCCCGTGTATAAGACGACCCCCAATTTTTGGGGTATATTTTTAAGTATAAAAAGTAGTCTTATACGCCAGAAAATATGTATATATGTGACATATATTTGCAATATATTGACTTACGCTAATATACTTTAACATGTATTCTAAAAAATAAAAAAATTAAATATATCTAAATATATTTTCTACAGGCATATATATATATATATATATATATATATATATATATATATATATATATTTTTTTTTTAAATATATTCTTCAGTAATTTTAACATATTTGTAAATGCATTCCTAAAATGTATATTAAATGTATTTTCAAAGATATACAGTCAGGTCCATAAATATTGGGACATCGACACAATTCTAACATTTTTGGCTCTATACACCACCACAATAAATTTGAAATGAAACGAACAAATTGTGCTTTAACTGCAGACTGTTGGCTTTAATTTGAGGGTATTTACATCCAAATCAGGTGAACGATGTAGGAAATACAACAGTTTGCATATGTGCCTCCCACTTGTTAAGGGACCAAAAGTAATGGGACAATTGGCTTCCCAGCTGTTCCATGGCCAGGTGCGTGTTATTCCCTCATTATCCCAATTACAATGAGCAGATAAAAGGTCCAGAGTTCATTTCAAGTGTGCTATTTGCATTTGGAATCTGTTGCTGTCAACTCTCAAGATGAGATCCAAAGAGCTGTCACTATCAGTGAAGCAAGCCATCATTAGGCTGAAAAAACAAAACAAACCCATCAGAGAGATAGAAAAAACATTAGGCGTGGCCAAAACAACGGTTTGGAACATTCTTAAAAAGAAAGAACACACCGGTGAGCTCAGCAACACCAAAAGACCCGGAAGACGGCGGAAAACAACTGTGGTGGATGACCGAAGAATTCTTTCCCTGGTGAAGAAAACACCCTTCACAACAGTTGGCCAGATCAAGAACACTCTCCAGGAGGTAGGTAGGTGTATGTGTGTCAAAGTCAACAATCAAGAGAAGACTTCACCAGAGTGAATACAGAGGGTTCACCACAAGATGTAAACCATTGGTGAGCCTCAAAAACAGGAAGGCCAGATTAGAGTTTGCCAAACGACATGTAAAAAAGCCTTCACAGTTCTGGAACAACATCCTATGGATAGATGAGACCAAGATCAACTTGTACCAGAGTGATGGGAAGAGAAGAGTATGGAGAAGGAAAGGAACTGCTCATGATCCTAAGCATACCACCTCATCAGTGAAGCATGGTGGTGGTAGTGTCATGGCGTGGGCATGTATGGCTGCCAATGGAACTGGTTCTCTTGTATTTATTGATGATGTGACTGCTGACAAAAGCAGAAGGATGAATTCTGAAGTGTTTCGGGCAATATTATCTGCTCATATTCAGCCAAATGCTTCAGAACTCATTTGACGCCGCTTCACAGTGCAGATGGACAATGACCCAAAGCATACTGCAAAAGCAACCAAAGAGTTTTTTAAGGGAAAGAAGTGGAATGTTATGCAATGGCCAAGTCAATCACCTGACCTGAATCCGATTGAGCATGCATTTCACTTGCTGAAGACAAAACTGAACGGAAAATGCCCCAAGAACAAGCAGGAACTGAAGACAGTTGCAGTAGAGGCCTGGCAGAGCATCACCAGGGATGAAACCCAGCGTCTGGTGATGTCTATGCATTCCAGACTTCAGCTGTAATTGACTGCAAAGAATTTGCAACCAAGTATTAAAAAGTGAAAGTTTGATTTATGATTATTATTCTGTCCCATTACTTTTGGTCCCTTAACAAGTGGGAGGCACATATGCAAACTGTTGTAATTCCTACACCGTTCACCTGATTTGGATGTAAATACCCTCAAATTAAAGCTGACAGTCTGCAGTTAAAGCACATCTTTTTTCGTTTCATTTCAAATCCATTGTGGTGGTGTATAGAGCCAAAAATGTTAGAATTGTGTTGATGTCCCAATATTTATGGACCTGACTGTATATTTGAAAATGTATTTTTAATATATATATATATATATATATATATATATATATATATATATATATATATATATATAAAAATGCATTTCAACATACACTATATATACACATACGAACACACTAGATTGTATGTATGTATATATTATAATACACTCCTAGATTGTAAGCTCTAACAAGCAGGGCCCTCGGTTTCCTCTTGTATCAAATTGTATTGTAACTGTAATGTCTACCTTCATTTTGTAAAGCGCTGCGCAAACTGTTGGCGCTATATAAATCCTGCATAATAATAATAATAGATATATATAATATGGCCCAAATTGTAGTATTTCAGATATATGTGAGTATATTTGGGAAGAATATTTTTAAAATATATTTTTCTTCCACATGGGTTGAATGGAACAGTTTTACAATATTATGGGCAAAAGTATATGGACCACCACACCTACCTACAGTACTATGCAAAAGTTTTAGGCAGGTGTGAAAAAAAAATTGCTGTTTATTTTTATCAATTAGCAAAATGAGTACAAAAAAATTAAATGTATAGAAGAGAAATCCAAATCAAATCTATATTTGGTGTGACCACCTTTTGCCTTTAAAACAGCAAATCTTCTAGGTACACTTACACAGTTTTTTTTAAAGGAAGACAGCAGACAGGTTGCTCCAAACATCTTGGAGAACCAATCACAGATCTGTGGATGTAGGCTGCCTAAAATCCTTCTGTCTCTTCATGCAATACCAAACAGACTACAGGATGTTGAGATTAGGGCTCTGTGGGGCCAAATCATCACTTCCAGGACCCCTTGTTCTTCTTTACACTGAAGATAGTTCTTAACGACATTGGGAGTTATGTTTGGTGTTTTTGTATTGCTGCAGAATAAATCTGGGTCCAATTGCACGCCTCCCTGTAGGTATGGCATGATGGATAAGTATCTGCATGTATTTCTCAGCATTGAGGATACCATTGATCGGGCAACGTTGACAACTGTAGATGCAGTGGTCGGTCAAAGAAATTTAAGGCAGCAGATGAAAAACACATCTTGCTTACTTTCCTTCGACATCATAAGATGTCCAGCAGTGCCATCAGCACAGAACTGGCAGAAACCAGTGGAACCCAGGTACACCCATCCATCTACTGTCTGGAGACGTTTGGCCAGAAGTGGTCTTCATGGAAGAACGGGAACCAAAACACCATACCTCAGATGTGGAAACAAGGCTAAGTGATTTAACTATGCACAAAAACATAGGAACTGGGGTGCAGAAAAATGGCAGCAGGTGCTCTGAACTAATGAGTCAAAATTTGAAATATTTGGCTGTAGAAGGAGGCAGTTTGTTCACGGGTTGAGATGGAGGATGGTATAATAATGAGTATCTGCAGACAATAGCGAAGCATGGTGGAGGTTCCTTGCAATGTTTTGCAGCTGCCTTTCTGCAAATGGAGTTGGAGATTTGGTATCAATCAATGGTGTCCTCAATGCTGAGAGATACAGGCAGATATTTATCCATCATGCCACACCATAAGGGAGGAGTGTGACTGGCCCTAAATTTATTTTGCAGCAGGACAACAACCCCAAACATATAGCCAATGCCATTAAGAACTACAGTGCTTTGAAAGAATTCATACCCCTTGAAATTTTAAACATTTTGTCATGTTACAACCAAAATAGGGATTTTATGTGATAGACCAACACAAAGTGGCACATAATTGTGAAGTGGAAGGAAAGTGATAAATGGTTTACAAATTTTTTTACAAATAAATATCTGAAAAGTGTAGAAAGCATTTGCATTCAACCTCCTTTACTCTGATACCCCTAACTAAAATCTAGTGGAACCAATTGCCTTCAGAAGTCACCTAATTAGTAAATAGAGTTCACCTGGGTGTAATTTATTCTTAGTATAAATACAGATGTTCTGTGAAGCCCTCAGAGGTTTGCTAGAGAACATTAGTGAACAAACAGCATCATGAAGGCCAAGGAACACATCAAACAGGTCAGGGATAAAGTTGTGGAAAAGTTTAACGCAGGGTTAGGTTAAAAAAAAGAAATATCACAAGCTTTTAACATCTAACAGAGCACTGTTAAATTCATCATCCGAAAATGGAAAGAGTATGGCACAACTGTAAACCTACCAAGACAAGGCCATCCACCTAAACTAACAGGATGGACAAGCACAGCATTAATCAGAGAAGCAGCCAAGAGCCTCATGGTAACTGTGGAGGAGCTGCAGACATCCACAGCTTAGGTAGGAGAATCTGTCCACAGGACAACTATAAGTCGTGCACTCCACAAATCTGGCCTTTATGGCAGAGTGGCAAGAAGAAAGCCATTGTTGAAAGAAAGCCATAAGAAGTCCCGTTTGCAGTTTGTGAGAAGCCATGTGGGGAGCACAGCAAACATATGGAAGAAATTGCTCTGGTCACGAGACCAATATTAAACTTTTTGGCCTAAAAGCAAAACACTATGTGTGTCGGAAAACTAACACTGCACATCACCCTGAACACAGCATCCCCAACGTGAAACGTGGTGGCAGCATCATGTTGTGGGGATGCTTTTCTTCAGCAGGGACAGGGAAGCTGGGCAGATTGATGGGAAGATGGATGGAGCCAAACACAGGGAAATCTTAGAAGAAAACATGTTAGAGTCTGCAAAAGACTTGAGACTGGTGCGGAGGTCACCTCCCAGCAGAACAACACCCTAAACATACAGCCAGAGCTACAATGGAATGGTTTAGAGCAAAGTATATTCATGTGTTAAAATGGCCCAGTCAAAGTCCAGACCTAAATTTGATTGAGAATCTGTAGCAACACTTGAAAATTGCTGTTCACACACACTCTTCATCCAATCTGACAGAGTTTGAACTATTTTGCAAAGACGAATGGGCATAAATTTCACATGTGCAGAGCTGGTAGAGACATCCCCAAAAAAACTTGCAGCTTTAATTGCAGCGAAAGGTGGTTCTACAAAGCACTGACTCAGGGGGGCTGAATACAAATGCGTGCCACACTTTTCAAATATTTGTAAACATTTTT
Source organism: Staurois parvus (assembly GCF_062004578.1). Lineage (NCBI taxonomy): Eukaryota > Metazoa > Chordata > Amphibia > Anura > Ranidae > Staurois > Staurois parvus. The sequence goes on from NW_028317933.1 coordinate 12,885,242, forward strand.
GAAAACCATTTATCATTTTGTTTCCACTTCACCACCATGTGCCACTTTCTGTTGGTCTATCACATAAAATCCCAGTAAAATACATTTAAGTTTTTGGTTGTAACATGACAAAATGTGGAGAATTTCAAGGGGTATGAATACTTTTTCAAGGCACTGTATCTTGGTTGGTGTTGGTTTGTCCCTTCCGGAGCCCTGATCTCAACATCAAGTCTGTCTGGGATTACATGAAGAGACAGAAGGATTTGAGGCAGGCTACATCCACAGAAGATCTGTGGATAGTTCTCCAAGATGGAACAACCTACCAGCTGTGTTCCTTCAAACACTGTGTGCAAGTGTACCTAGAAGAAGTGATGCTGTTTTGAAGGCAAAGGGTGGCCACACCAAATAGAGATTTGATTTAGATCTCTTGTCTGTTCATTTACTTTTTTTACTCAGTTTGTTAATTAATAACAAACTATCACCAGCATTCTTAATTTACAGCATATTTTCAAACCTGCCTATAAATGTTTCCACAGTACTGTATGCCACCAAAAGTGGTTTAAAAACACCCCTCTACGTTATGAAGTTCAGGTGTTTTCAGTGAAGGGCACTGTTGATGTTCATACAAAGACATTTTGGGCAACTGTATGCTTCCAACCTTGCAGCAAAAGTCTATTTTCTGTTCCAGCATGGCTGTACCCCTGTACACAAAGCCATCTTCATGAAGACTTTTTTCAACACCTTTGTTATACATTGCAATGCGAACTGTGAGCCCAGTCATCTTGTCCAACACTAGTACCTGACATCACAAATTGGCTGAATAAACACATAATCCCACAGACAATCCAAAATCTTGTGGAAAGCCTTCAGAGTAAAGTGGAGGATGTTATGGCTGCAAAGGGGGCACAATGCCCATGATGCGGAAAAGGGTTTTTGGCACTTCAGAGGCAGTTTAGACGGCCTGGGAAAAGTAGTAGATTGTTGTACTGTGTTTGTGTTCATTAGGATTTAGTGCATAGAATTCAGACTTGCTTTAAGATAATAAAATGATAACCCTGAAATATACAAATGTATGATTCTGTAAAACTAAGGAATCTGCCAAAAATGTGGCAAGCATGGTCATGTCTGCTGAGGAAACCTCAGCTGGAAGGTGAACTTCAGCTCTGCCTCAACATAGCCAACATCTCTTAGCTTTCACCTCATGTAAACCAACTGATAAATTATACAGTGTCCAATTATGAATGTCATGTCACGCTAAGCATTTTGTATAAAATGTAACCCTCCACTACTGCGCAGGTTAGCCCAAAATGTTTAATGGTGTTACATGCAAATGAAGATTTGGGTAAGGCACTGATTAGTAGATGATGATTAGTGCTTGTTTGCTCTCGATTAATTCTGTAATATTATACTTTAATCACAGCTCAGTCTGACGCTATACCACCTGGCTCTCTCTTGACTTTCAGAAGTACAGCACCATAGAGGCATTTTAACTCCGTGCATGCAACTAGCTCCATAGAACTTGATCTATAAGAAGAGGAAAGCCTCTAAAGTTAGCAGTATGACTGATCTTTCAAGTCAAAGCAGCTGAGCTTGTATATATGCAAAGGAAATAAGAAGAATCGCTCCCCTGTGAGAACTTATATCTGCTTTAACTTGGCTCTGGCAGTGTTTTAATGCTTTGAATGAAATCTTGCACATTGACCTGACGTTACTTTCTTCTACTCTTTACTGGAAAATAATTTAATAAACTGGTTGATGCTGAGCAGATTTTCCTTGGAACGTTTATTTCCTAATCAGGGCAGAGGTTAAATTGTCCTTGTATGGCCATGGTAATAGATGTTCCTGACAGATGTGTTATTGTCTGTCCTGACACAGCAACATATGAGAATAACTGGGGTTAATGAGTATGGCTTGTGGCTCTTCTTCATGGTGTTGACAATGATGTGAAAACATACCAGGAGAGGACCAGCAGAAGTATCCCGAGGAGAGTAGCTGCCCGGATAATCATCCTCTTCCTCTTGGACCTGCTGAAAACTGCGTTTCAATGTTGTCTTCTCCTCGACCACTACAAAGTGAGACAAAATATATTAACATCAGACAAATTAAAAAAGTTACTTAGATATTTGAGATAAGAGGAACATAAACCCACTGGATTAAAGAATGATTACTTTCATAATGGATGATTAAATCCATTGCTTGGTTATGGAGTTAATTTACTAGGAGTGGAGACTGTTCACTTAAAATGTTTTTTTTTTTTATAGTCAAATTTGAGAAAACCCTACAATTTGTATGTGTTCTGAAAAACTTCAGAGTAGTTTGTCCTAATAGAAAAACTTAGGATGGGCTGAGTTTCCTCTGATTAACATACAGTCATGGCCGAAATTGTTGGCACCCTTGATATTTCTCCAGGAAATCATGTATTTCTCACGAAACGTATTGCATTAACACATGTTTTGCTATACACATGTTTATTCCCTTTGTGTGTATTGGGACAAAACAAAAAAAGGGAGGAAAGAAAGCAAATTCGACATAATGTCACACAAACCTCCAAAAATGGGCTGGACAAAAGTATTGGCACCCTTTCACAACTGCGGATAAATAAGAATGTTACAAGCATGTGATGCTCCTGTAAACTCACCTGGGGCAAGTAACAGGTGTGGGCAATATAGAAATCACACCTGAAAGCAGATAAAAAGGAGAGACGTTCACTTAACCTTTGCATTGTGTGTCTGTCTGTGCCACACTAAGCATGGACAACAGAAAGAGGAGACGAGAACTGTCTGAGGACCTGAGAACCAAAATTGTGGCAAAATATCAACAATCTCAAGGTTACAAGTCCATCTCCAGAGAACTAGATTTGCCTTTGTCCACAGTGCGCAACATTATCAAGAAGTTTGCAACCCATGGCACTGTAGCTAATCTCCCTGGTCGTGGACGGATGAGGAAAATTGATGAAAGATTGCAACGCAGAATAGTCCGGATGGTGGATAAGCAGCCCCAAACATGTTCCAAAGACATTCAAGCTGTCCTGCAGGCTCAGGGAGCATCAGTGTCAGCGCGAACTATCCGTCGACATTTAAATGAAATGAAACGCTATGGCAGGAGACCCAGGAGGACCCCACTGCTGACACAGAGACATAAAAAAGCAAGACTACAGTTTGCCAAAATGTACTTGAGTAAGCCAAAAGCCTTCTGGGAAAACGTCTTGTGGACAGATGAGACCAAGATAGAGCTTTTCGGTAAAGCACATCATTCTACTGTTTACCGAAAACGGAATGAGGCCTACAAAGAACAAAACACAGTACCTACGGTAAAATATGGTGGAGGTTCAATGATGTTTTGGGGTTGTTTTGCTGCCTCTGGCACTGGGTGCCTTGACTGTGTGCAAGGCATCATGAAATCTGAGGATTACCAAAGGATTTTGGGTCGCACTGTAGGGCCCAGTGTCAGAAAGCTGGGTTTGCGTCCAAGATCCTGGGTCTTCCAGCAGGACAATGACCCCAAACATACGTCAAAAAGCACTCAGAAATGGATGGCAAAGAAGCGCTGGAGAGTTCTGAAGTGGCCAGCAATGAGCCCAGATCTAAATCCCATTGAACACCTGTGGAGAGATCTTAAAATTGCTGTTGGGAAAAGGTGTCCTTCCAATAAGAGAGACCTGGAGCTGTTTGCAAAGGAAGAGTGGTCCAAAATTCCGGGTGAGAGGTGTCAGAAGCTTATTGATGGTTATAGGAAGCGACTGATTTCAGTTATGTTTTCCAAAGGGTGTGCAACCAAATATTAAGTTAAGGGTGCCAATACTTTTGTCCAGCCCATTTTTGGGGTTTTGTGTGACATTATGTCATATTTGCTTTTCTGCCTCTGTTTTATATTTGTTCCAATACATACAAAGGGAATAAACATGTGTATAGCAAAACATGTGTTAATGCAATACCTTTTTTGTGTGAAATACTTGATTTTCAGGAAAAATATCAAGGGTGCCAACAATTTCGGCCATGACTGTATAATGAAAAATCCATGATTCTATATCTTAAATACTTTGTAAGGACAAAAAGGTTTCAAATCTAGTTTACAACTGATAATTAAATCTGACAGCACAGCGCAGACAGTGTTCACACAAGCAACTGAACCCCTCATAAACAAAGCGAAGTAGGAATGCCAAACTTTGAAAAGTTGTCTGGAATGGGTGACACAGCTGTACATATTTAGAATGGAGGAGAGATTTGTGTCACTGCATTGTCGGAAGTTGGTCATGCAGGATTATAGATACTGTATATTAGCAACTTTCTATTTAAAACAACAAGGCTAGAAAACATGGAAGTTAAAGGGGTTGTAAAAGCTAAAGGTTTTTAACCTTGTTGCATTCTCTGCTTTAAGGTAAAAAACCTTGATGGGGGGATGAGCCAGGAAGGCCCACGGGGGACCCCAGAAGAAGAGGATCAAGGCTGCTCTTTGCAAAACTATTGCAAAGGGCAGGTAAGTATAATATGTTTATTATATAAAAATAAAAACTGAACCTTTAATATCACTTTATTAAATGACAGATTACATAATATGTATTTAATTCTTAGGTCTACTTTAATGTAAATTGCTTTGCCATAGTTTACAATTTCAGAATTAAAAAAAAAAAAAAGTGGAACTTTTTATTGATTTCCAATAAAATTTGTTTTGAAATTGACACAGATAACACTAGAAATATAAAATATACTTTTTGTGTTGTCTTTTTGCCTTTAGAGTGCATAGAAAAAAAAGCAGCAAAATAATACTCTCAATAGGCTTGTTTGGCGCTCAGAAAATAGAATGCATTACTTCAGTATCACATGTAATGATAACCTTATTGAAGCATTGGAAAAAGGAGAGACCCCCTAACACTGGGACTTTAAGGGTTTAGAAGGTACTAGAAGTATTGACAAAGGACACATTTTATTTGTCAAAAAAGGTGATAACACAAAGACATACAAAACAATACATCATACAGAGTCATAATAAAGCATCACAATCAGAAAATGAAATTACATAAGGATACCCAGTATGACTGTGTTTTGACTGGTCATAAAAGATTTAAATTGGTATCATCATGTAAATAAGCTGCAGAGATACTAATCTAATTGTTCCAACACGTTTCAGAGTGATTACACTCCTTCCTCAGGGAAAAGAGAAGAACTCTGCATATGGATGACATCATCTACAAGATTAAACATATTTGTTTGGTACATATATGTTTAATCTTGTAGATGATGTCATCCATATGCAGCGTTCTCTATTCCCTGAGGAAGAAGTGGAATCACTCTGAAACGCGTTGGAACATTTAGATTAGTATCTCTGCAGCTTTGTCTATGATGATATCAATTTGTATCTTTTATGACCAGTCAAAACAGTCATACTGGATATCCTTTATCACGTAATTTCATCTGATTGTGATGCTTTATTATGACTCCATATGATGTATTGTTTTGTATGTCTTTGTTTAATCACCTTTTTTGACAAATAAAATGTGTACCTTTTCAATACTTCTAGTACCTTCTAAGCCCTTCAAGTCCCAGTGTTAGGGGGTCTCTCCTTTTTCCAATTGTTATATTGGGGATGTTAGCTTATAATCAGGAACTTTTCCCTTCCTTTCTTGCATCATTAATCAAGTCACTCCGCTGACTCAGTCAAGTGTATTTAAATCAAAGAACAAAATACAATGAAGCTCACCAGTCCTTAGATGTGGCAGCTGCATTCGTGACCCCCCCCATTCCTTGTTTTAACCTGGTAATCCTGAGCAGTCTTTTTGTCCAAGGGTGACAATGCTCGCTCTCACTGTTCTGTACCTCTGAAGGAGCTGCGTTATCACCCTAGGACAGAAAGTGTGTTACAGACAGGATCACCAGGTTGAAAGAATCCTAATGCAGCCACCTCATCTAAGGACTGGTAAGCTGCAATATATTTTATTTGCATTTTTTTTTTAATCTAGTTACTTTTGAATGAGTCAGTGAAGTGACAATTGATGCACTACTTCAACAAAACGCTATCAATGGTATATGTAACAAACCAAAAGAACTAAATAAAAAGTTCATTGTTAGGCTCCACATACCCTGTGTGTAAATTTCAGTTTGAGCTATTGAGTTCTATAAATAGTGAAGCTAAGAACAGACCAATGCACACTATAAAAAGAGCCTAGAGCTCAACCATTTGTGTTGTGGAAATAAAACACAATGCATTAAAAGCAATATTTTGCATTCACCTGGATGACAAAGCCTATAACACCGCTTTGTGCAATGGTTGGCATTTTACAGCCTTTTTTTTACCATGTAAGAGTTTAATAGACTTCGTATGCATGGTTAAGTTTTTTCCTTTGAGCACAGGTCCACTTGGGAAAAGTTATCATCGTTTCTGAATTTAGCGAATCCTATAAATAGCACACTAACTGAATAAAAAAACATTAACGCAAAGTAGGAGAGCTTTGTAATTACTGCCTTGTACATCATGGAAGTGACAGAATTGCTCAGCTCCTTTTGTACCGTATTCATATATTCTTATTGAAATCAAACGTACTCTACAAGTAACGCCTCAGAAAGAGACATTTATGTATTCCAATTTACGCCGGCGAAGGCTTAATCTCTTCCAGCAGGGTTCTGTCAGGTTGTGCCCACAGGACAAAAAAAATAAAATAAAATAAATGTGCTCACTGACATGGTGTGTATAAAAGCAGTGAGTCACGGGTTAGTCATGCATTGTGTTCCCCGCAGTTATTTTATAACTGCTTTAATTAGCAGGCTCATCGTACAGGTAGGCCTCTGTGATAGAGCACGCACGGGCCTCGTCCTGCTGTTTGTATAGAAGGCCAAACAGCACCAGGATGCTTTTAGAGCTGTATATTGTTCTGCCCTCCTAATGACAGGTGCAGGATGACTGCTGGCTAGATTAATGGGGTCTACAACTCCTTCTGCACGCCAAATACGCTTAGAAGTGGAAAGGAAAAAAAGACTTTCAGAAGTCGTTCGTACAATCATTTTTTGTTGACTTTACGGGTTTCTGTAAAGGCAACTTAACGCATACTACATTTCCAATCTTATGGTCTAAGATTTTTTTTTTCTGCAATATCTTATCTGTGACTTATTTTTATTTCATCATAAAGTTATAAAGGAGACCTGCATAGCTTCCAGGAGTCCCGCAGTTGTGAGTCTGATTAATAGGGACATGGAGGATACTACTGAAATAGAGTGACAGACTGAGACGCAGTTGTAAACGATCTCAGGGACCAATAGGATAACTGTGCTGGACTTCAGCAGACACATTTTAACCACTTGAGCTCCAGAGGATTTACCCCCTTAATGACCAGGCCTCTTTTTGCTATTCGGCGCTGCACTAATTCAACTGATAATTGCGCGGTCATGCAATGCTGCACCCAAACAAAATTTACGTCCTTTTTTTCACACAAATAGAGCTTTCTTTCGGTGGTATTTGATCACCTGTGCGCTTTTTATTTTTCACGCTATAAACAAAAAAAGGCCAAAAATTTGGAAGAAAAACAATATTTTTTACTTTCAGCTATCAAAAATATATAGTAAACTCAAAGTTGGTTATAAATTTAGGCCAAAATGTATTCTGCTACATGTTTTTGGTAAAAAAATCCCAATAAGTGTATATTGATTGCTTTGTGTGAAAGTTATAGCGTCTACAAACTATGGTATAGATACTGCAATTTACGCCATTTTTCTGCTATACAGCGCTGCGCTAGTTTAACGGACAATTGCGCGGTCATGCAATATGGTACATAACTGAAATTTACATCCTTTTTTTCCCCACAAATTGAGCTTTCTTTCGGTGGTATTTGATCGCCTGTGCGGTTTTTATTTTTTGCGCTATAAAAAAAAAGGCTGACAATTTTGAGGGAAAAAAAACAATATTTTGGACTTTTTGCTATAAAACATGTCCAGTAAAAAAATATGCAAAAATCAAATTTAGTCATAAATTTCTGCCAAAATGCATTCTGTGACATGTCTTTGCTAAAAAAAAAAAAAAACGAATACGTGTAAATTAATTGGTTTACGTGAAAGTTATAGCGTTTACAAATGGCGGGAAAGATAGTGGGATTTTTAGGGTTTTTTTTATACTAATAATGGCGGCGATCAGCGAATTATGGCGGCGATCAGCGACTTATGGCGGCGACCAGCGACTTATGGCGGGACTGTGGCGGACATTCTGACATAGGGGGGTACTGACTTGGGGTCACTGACATCCCCAAAAACACGAATACAGTGATCAGTGCAAAAAAAAAAAAACTGACACTGTACTAATGGCAATGGGGAGGAAGGGGTTAACTTTATTTTGCAGGGAAGGGTTATAGGAGTGAGGGGAGTGTTTTACTAGGGGGCGGGGGTGTGTACTGGGCGGGAAAAGGCTGATCGAGAAAGAGAAACTGTTCTTTCTCGATCAGCTCATCCTCGAGCTACTGAGTACTGCTTGGACCTTGAAGAAGGGGACATACCCCGAAAGCTTGTCCTCAAAATTGTATGTTAGTGCAAATAAAAAAAGTATCACGGACAGTACTCAATTCTTTCTGTCGCAAATGCACTAATACGGCTTCAATCACCTCAAGCATGTTTTCCTCTGAAATGCAGTATGTCACTGTTATTCCAGGGCTACACTGTCCATCAGGACAACAGTCTACTGTACACAACAAAAGTCAAACATCTTTTTCTAAACATGTCACAAGTAGCATTATAGACAGAGATTTTTTTTTTTTTTCCGGTTTACTGGTCCTTTAAAGGAAACATGTACTGAGAGCAACAGGTGGCAGCCTTTGCTGATCTGTTCCTGAAATTGTTAGTTGCATGACTGGGTCCATCCTCGAAGAAATTTTAAACCCTCAAGCTTTCCCTCCCACCCCAATCCCACTTGGTCACAATTTTAAAAACAAAACATCAAAAAACTTCTTTTAAACTCCCATAAGTCTGCCGTTGTCACATGACCTTTCATGATTCCAAGAGTAAAAACCGATTCAGGCCAGCCACCTACCGGTCTTGTTGCTGCCACTCGTTTTTATATTACTATTATTATTATGTACACCACACACACACATATTTGTAGTATACTACTTCTCCTTCTAGCACTGCCAGTCCCCAAGCTGATTGACAATCAGCGTCACTCTACCAATTTCTCTCTGTTATTAACAAGGAGGGATGTCATCAAACAACATGGGTTCACATATACCGATTTGTCTATGTTTTGAAGAAGAAAAAAAAAATACAGCGGATTTGGAGTGAGTGTGTGTTTGGGGAGGGGGGGCTAGTGTCCGCTTGTTTTGCCCTTCTGAAAATAGGTCTGCAGAAAATGAAGAGTTCCCAAGAGAAGAGAAACTATCAAACAAAACTGAACTTGAACGATGGGTAGAATGACCCTTTAAACACTTGCCTACTGGGCACTGATACCCCCTTTCTTGCCCAGGCCAATTTTCAGCTTTCAGCGCTGTCGCACTTTGAATGACAATTGTGCGGTCATGCAACACCACCCATATTATTATTATTATACAGGATTTATATAGCGCCAACAGTTTGCTCAGCGCTTTACAATATAACGGGAGACAATACAGCAACAATACAGTTCAATACAAGAGGGTTAGGAGGGAGCTTACAATCTAAGAATACCCATATTAAATTTTTATCATTTTTTTCACTCACATAGAGCTTTCTTTTGGTGGTATTTAATCGCCACTGGTCGTTTTATTTTTCGCTCTATGAAAAAAAAAAAAAGCAAAAAAAAGTGAAAAAAAATATATTTTTCTTTGTTTCTATTACAAAATTTTGCAAACAGGTAATTTTTCTGCTTCACTGATATGTGTTGATGAGGCTGCACTGACAGGCAGCACTGATGGGCACTGATAAGGTGGCAAGGATAGGCTGCACTGATGATGCTGCATGGATACAAAGCAATGATGGTCACTGATAGGCGGCATTGATGGGCACTGATGGGTGAGACTGACAGCACTGACTGGGCAATGATGAGTGGCACTGATGGGTGGCACTGCAGGAAACTGATCATCAGTGCTGATCTGCTCTGTGACAGCTGCCGGTTATCGGTAGTACTTTCCTCACGCTGTGCCAGCGTAAGGAAAATGCTGCCAATAACCAGCAACTGTATTTTACTCCGTGATCTGCTGTGTCATTGGACACAGCTGATCATGTGGTAAAAGGCTGCTGTGATTGGCCTTTTACCTCATCATGTGATCAGCTGTATCCATAGGACACAGAGATCACGGAGATTGCTGGGTGCACACGGGAGGGCGCGTTCTGGGAGAACGTCATATGAAACCCTCCCAGAACTGGATAACCGTCCTGTAGCCATCATTCAACTATATCACGGTTTGCAAGTTGTTAAATAAATGCAAAATGACTAGACCTAAAAAGATTAGAAACATTTGTAAAGTTGGCACGCCAGTGCATCCCAGAAATACAGAACACTTGTGCCAACCTCAACAAGAATTAATTGTTTAGGGCGCTACAGAAATATGCAGAGATTAATTCAGACAAATCGAGTTTACAGCTCATCAGTGAAGACTGTGATCCCTGTCACCTTAGTATTTCCAGTGCTCTGATCTTCCTCTAGCCAGGATCTGGTGGTTGCACATGGCTGCTACAGACAAGTCACTTGTCCAAACACCTGTTATTCCCTGGCATGCAGTGGGGTAGAAGAGATGCTTAAATTAGTAAGCAGAGAATATTCCACATAACTACATTTTCAAAGGTTTCAGAAGTAAAGCTGTGAGGAATTTCTGTGTTGCTACACTATCACTCCATTAATGCATAAGGATATCAGAGGTCTACACTTAAAGTAGAACGTTACCCATAAAAAGTTGATTAAAAAAATAATATTCTTTAGCAAGGAACAAACATTACGCACTAATAATTATACTACGAAAATGAGTGTGTGCTGTAAATAGCCTCCAGCATTGTTCTTGTTTCTTGCTGGAGGCTGCCATTCTGCTGAAGCCCAAAGCCCCTGAGCAGCAGTAAATCTTTAAGCGGTTAGCATATCGGCCTCTACATTTGTGGCACAGTGCAGAAAAACAGAGAGCAACTGAACATGTGCAGAGTAAGATAAGAGTAAGATAACACAGTGCATTATTGGATTTTAAACAGTATAGGCACTTATTTTTAATATCTTACATAGCTATACCTGCAAAAGGGGCCAGCATGAGGTGGTCTACCAGTTTCTGACTAAAGTTCCACTTTAAAGATCTAAACCCAATAGCTAAGATCTTGTGTAATCATTAACAATTTTAAAAGTTGCTTTCGATCATTCAAAAGCCAATATGAAAATTTGCTTAATGAGAATTAGGCATTGCTTCCTCAAATCCAGCATTTTTGGAGAGATGATTGTGTTGGCATTCTAGTCATGCACCTAAACACCAGCTATATTATACTTTAAAAATCAATTTGAAGTGGTAACAGCAATGATTTTGACGAACCTCATATAATATACTTCTGCAGCATGTGCCACCAAACCTGTATCTTGTCCTTAGTCTCTGACCATTGTTTTCTAATATGATGGCAGTCTCTGACAGTGTTTCCTAGCATTATATATACATAATATTCCGTGCTTAAGGCGGGCCATAGATGGTGCAAATTTCTTTCCTGCAAAAACAGTAAGTGTTGACAGGGGAATCCCTCCCACCAAGCCATTATGTTCTCCCAGCGGAGAAGCCGTCCCCGGATGAGGGAAGACAGTGATTGCTGCTAGCGGCTATAACAGCTGCTAGTGATAATCGCATGTAAAATCCAGCAGGCTGGTTGTATCCAAGTTCGAATCTCGGGTGGTTCCCGCTGAACAGGCCAAGATTCGAAACATCTATGGACGGCTTTGGATGTTGAACAATGTACAATTGCTCTGCCCTCAGTTTATTAAACCTTTTGAAAAAAAAAAAAATGTGAGAGACTGAAAACAAATTAAAATTAGATTAACATCCTAATATCTAAACCAGGGGCAGACTGACAACTTATGGGGCCCCTGGGCAATAGGGGATCGTGGGGCCCCTGTGTCCTTGCCCAAACTCAAAAAAGCCTATGAAAAAAGGTACCAGGGGCATCTCATGGGGCCCCCTACTGACCCTGGGCCCTCGGGCAGTGCCCAAGTTTCCAAATGGTCAGTCCGCCCCTGATCTAAACATATACAGGATTTTATTGACTGGTTAAGATCTACTTTAGAGTGGTTGTAAACCTCAGACATAAAATATGAACAAAGCATATCCCTCTATAGTGTGTACTTGTCTCAGAAATTACATTAGTGCTTTTAATTGTCAGCTGCTTCATTCCTCTGCTATCAGCATAAATCACTTTTGACAAGTTTTCCTGACACCAAGAGAAAAATGGTAACGGGGAGGGACCTCCAGGAGACTGACAGCCTCTGTTCCTGTGAACTTGTGGAGGAAGGGGGGGGGTGTCCCTTTTCTCCAATCAGCTCTCATAGCTCCCCTCAGAGATGTAACTTTGGGTCCCCACCCCCCTTTTTTGACAGTTCTACAAGCTTAATAAATTCAGCCCTTTGAACGGATGTAGAGAAAGCTACAGATAAACAGGCACAACTTATGTAGGATTTGTTTCATCTCTGTGTATCACCTTAGGTCAGTCACTTCACTGGGTATATGTAAGGGTTTGCAACCACTTTAACCCTGAGATGCCATATGTGAGGATCATGGGATAAGGTTTCTGAAAGTTTTTAGGGATAATTCACAATATGAAAATTTCAATGAAAAAATAAGCAGAGAAAAGAAAACGTGTTTTTATAATGAATAAAGAAAGATACAGATATTCTCCCCCACCACTTGTCTGGTATCATTATTATAGATTTTCAGAATTTGGTTGGATAAGTGCCTACATTTGTCCACAAATAAAATTGGCTGTAAAGAAAAAAAAACAAAACAAAAAAAACCATGTCTATACTTACCTGCTCTGTGCAACAGAAACGTCCTGAAGGCCTTGAACCTCCTCTACTTGGGAGCCCTGCTGGTGCTCCTGGCTTCTCCCCTCCTCCAAGTGCCCTTAATGGGAAGCAGCATGCCATAGGGGCAATCATGCGGGCTCGCTCCTGAGCCCCGCTGCAGCTTTCTTTGACACAGACAACAGGACTCTGCCCTGTCCCCTCGTTACTGGCTCTGACTGAGTGAGAGCCAACAGTTTCCGATCGAATAAGGGCTTAGGAAAGTAGAGGGGGGGGGGGGCATACTGTTACCTAAACTTTTTTTTACCTTAATGCAAGGAATACATTACAGTAAAAAAAACATGTTTAGGCTTTAGAACCAAGTTAAGCCTTCTAAAACCAAAGGTTACCACAATGGCAATTGCTGGTTTTGGATATTTTTTAGAAAATCTGGTCAAATGCTGGAAGCTGGAAAAAAAAACACACTTGATTGTATACTACCAAATTCTGAAATGAGCCCAGGTCTGGTTCTGTTTCCAAACAAAATATCAAGCAATTGGCTAAGTGCAAATAGCACTAGTATTTGTGTTAGATATCCTTAAGCTGCATCAAAAAAGCACAAAAGAAGGATCAGATGTGTAATATTTCCTTCCAGCTCCCTGGAGGCTACTATGCTTGGAGCCTATCCGACCTCCTATCCAGCCAGTTATTTAATTCATGTATTTGGGATCAGCAAGTCATAAAGAGAGTCGTAAACACACAATGCTAGGATTACATATTAAATACACAAAGGAATATCTAGAATACTTCACGTCACATACAATGTACTAAAACACAATGCTATTTAATAGCTGGCCTTCTCAAGAGGATGACTTTTTAAAAGACGATGGTGAGAAAACAAAGGACAATAATTATTTAGAGGAACTTATTTAATAACCTGTGACAGTGGGCAGGTTCTCTTTTGCTCCATATTAAAGGAATTAGCAAAATGAACCAATACTTTGTTGTAATGCTTATGGGGGACTTTTCTTGCATTGCACATTCAGTAAAATGGTATAATACAAAGTAAACTTGGTGAAATACAGGATTCTTGTAGTGAATCAAACGATAAGTTCACCTTTGGGAGCATGTTACATGTTCCTAATGCTGCCCAATGCTCCCTTCCCTGTGACAGCAGGAGATCGCTGGGTGCGCGCCCCCAGGAGCACGCAGGAGAGCGCGTTCTGGGAGGACGTCATATGACGCCCTCCCAGAACTGGCCGGACACAGTGTAGCCGTCATTCGGCTATCTGCGGTTGGCAAGTAGTTAAAATGCTACTGCCCATCACCCTAATACCATAACTAATACCTACAGAAGCCAAACAATCTGGTGTAAGCAGCCCACGTTTCCACCTGTATAGGTATAGGCAGAAAATACTCTAAATGGTTTAAATGACCAATATATTTGTAGAGTTGGGATGCACAGAACACCTGTGCATCCCTATGGGGGTAAACATGGCCCTCACATGAGGTTTGCATTTATACGCCCCATGTGAACGAGGCCTAAGAGACTACAGACTTACTACATTAGATGATCAGAGACTATAGATATGCTATGGTTGTGGTTGGAGACTATATACTGTTACAGGAGACAATGACTGGGGACCTTTTTCATGAGACTTCTTGGGGTCACTATCATTATAGTCCTCTTACAAAGCAATATTTTCATTCCCACTACTGAAACTTGAGAGTCTGAGAACTGTACAATGCTGTAAATCTGTACTGATGATAGGGCACCAGGGCTTTGAAAGAAGATATGTCTTTATTGTACATAGTTAAAAAGTGCAAAAAGGTGTTGCAGAAGTCATAATAAAAATCAGAATGCATTCCTGGGGAGTCCGTCCGACAATCCGACACACTAAACCTAGACAATCTATAGGGCCTTTGCTAAGCTTTACTGAGCCCACAATCAATGAATTCAAATGTATCACTATTAATGCAAGATTAAATAATAGCATTCAGCATAGTTGTCGTCATGACTTTCTACACCAGAACCCCACATACAATAAATAGAAATGTCACAGACCCATTATGAAAAAAAAAAAAAAAAGCACAAAAAAATATATATATATATATTTCACTGGTCAACTGTAAGTCCTCATGCACACTGGACATTTTGATAATGCTGTGTAAGTTTTTCAGCTTTTTTAGCGTTTTTGCATTAGCGTTTAGCTGCATTTTCCAGCGTTTGCGTTTTTTAGCGTTTTTTTAACCAAAAAAAATAAATAAATTTTTTTGGTCAACAAAAGGTCAGAAAAAGGTAGTTTGTGGAGTTTTACCGTGTTTTGTTGCGTTTTTCAGTGTTAGAGCTGTTTTTACAGCTACAAAACTCCTCTAAAAAAACCACTAGTCCTGGGTTTTTTTCCAGCCAAAAAACGTTGATTACAGTCTATGTGTAATCATAGGATATGGATACATAGGATAACATGCTGTGGGGTTTAATAGCTGTTGAAAAAAACGACAAAAGCCAAAAACAGCAGCTGTAAAAACATCCAGTGTGCATGAAGACTTTTTGAAGGTAGCTTTTCAAAAGGATCATTATTTGTCATTTTGACCAATGGTACTATCCTTGAGCTGCAGCAATGTGAAATAATTGTAAAATAAAACATTTATGTTAAAGTGGCATTGAACCTAAAAACAAAAAAAAAAATTTATATATTGCAGCTTACTAGTCCATGAATGTGGCTGCAATCATTTTTTTGTTTTTTAGGATGCATTTCCTTTATTTTCACATGGTGAACCAGCTACTTTGATTGGACAACCCTTGTTCTGTTAAAGGAAGATGAAAAATAAACAGACTTGCTGGCAGGATCAAGGGAAAATAAAAGGGAATTAAAAAAATGAAAAGGTTGCAATCACTACATCTAAGAACTGCTAGGCTGCAACTGTAAAATGTTTGTTTTTGGTTTAATACAGCTTTAACCTTCATAGCCATTGAAATGATATATCATGGCTGGCACTCAATGGTTTTGCAGGTCTACACACAAAATACACACATTTTCATAACTAACTTTTCACCACTTTCACAAAAACACTCAGATTTACCTATTCACTTCTCATATCTCTTCATCTGTTCCTAACATGAGTTTGAACAGCAATAACTACATAGGTGTAATTAAAACTCACCCTTATCAATCAATCATTTTCCATCAACACAAACGACTTCATAACATCTAACTTAGGCCCCATTTATGCTACACAATTTTCAAAAAGCGTTTGTGTTGCATAGGGCCAGCCCCTTTCTCCTTTTCGAGTGACGTGCTTCACGTGATTTTTAAAGGCGTGGTTTTTCCCGCGATTGCGATGCGACAATCACAGCAGAATCGCATTGTGTGTTGCACATTTTGCAGTGATTGCCACATGATTTGAAATCGTGGGCAGGAATTCTGCCTGCAATTCCAAATTGTGAACTCAATAGGGCCTAAATGACACAGTTTTACCTACTTCATGAATTTGCAACCTTCAATCTCTATTTACACACACAATTAAAACAACGCAAAAACGTGTAACAGTAAAAATGTATATATGAATTATATGAATGTGGAGCGGGCACCTATGAATGTGGAGGGATTAGTAAGAAGTGCTCCTCAAGAAGTGCCGCTCACATCCATATCTCAAGTAAAATGAGCAAGACAACTGTCACACAGGGTTCCTCGGGGGTGGAGTACCTGGAGGCTCCCTGGGGCTGTCATCCTCATCCATTCCCAGTCTGAGCTGCTGGACGAAGTCGGAGGAGTAGACACTACGCTCTTGCCAGATGTGTAGCAATCTCTCCAATGGTTTCCGGCAACCATCATCTGCTTCACTAAACAACAGAGAGAAAAACCAAGTGAGGGTTCATTAATTCAAATGGCAGCAAAAACGTAAAGAGAATAAAGAAAGATTTAAGGACATAGATTTAGATTATGCTGTGCGTTTTGTAACAAATTTTGATCATTAGTTTTAATACCACGTTTCCCCCATAATGATTTCACATTTTCCCCAAGTCACGCCCCCAAACTGCTAAGTATTTTTGATCTTTAGATGGACAAGTAACGGAAAATAAAGTGGTTATAATGGGGTGACAAGCAAATAGCATTAAAGTGGCCATGCATGCCGAATCCCAAATACTAGGGCAATGAACAGAGCCCTGAATTAATATCTTCTTACCTAAAAACATATAAATAAGCGAGCGCCTTCCAAAATAGCAGCAGCTGTACACCAAAGGCACCATATAAGACCTTCCAACAGACAATAGTATATAAAAAAGTGCAGCGCTAATACAAAATTAGATGAAAGTATATATACATGTACAAACTCATGCAGTATAAGGTGTCTTTGTGCATACAGATATACGCCACTATACTGTGGCTAATAGGACGTGAGGAAGGATTGTTACATCCAAAGGTGAGTTCAGCGTGAGGATGTGAACAAAGTCTCAAACAATCTATAGCTCTCCAGACGACACCGACTGTGTGCACGGTGAAACAATGGGGGTACAAATTGCGCACTCACCAGATGCGCAACCTTTGTGCGCTTTTCTATAACATAAGGACCTCCAATCATTCAACTAGGGTCTGGTCAGATCTGGTCAGGTCCCCTTCTTTCTCCAAAACCTTGCGATCAGCCTTCTCCTTAAATGATCACCACTCTCCGAATAAACCTGGCTCCCGCAGGAGCTCAGAAAAAAGCAAAGGAGGCCAATAGTGTAGTATGTCTATGGGTACATTTATTCCCACATACAGACAAAGGTATGGAGTAAGTAGAATAAAGAGGGGTCCCGGCGGCAACTATATACTGGGTCAGTATCTTTATTCTACTTACTCCATACCTTTGTCTGTATGTGGGAATAAATGTACCCATAGACATACTACACTATTGGCCTCCTTTGCTTTTTTCTGAGCTCCTGCGGGAGCCAAGTTTATTCGGAGAGTGGTGATCATTTAAGGAGAAGGCTGATCGCAAGGTTTTGGAGAGAGAAGGGGACCTGACCAGATCTGACCAGACCCTAGTTGAATGATTGGAGGTCCTTATGTTATAGAAAAGCGCACAAAGGTTGCGCATCTGGTGAGTGCGCAATTTGTACCCCCATTGTTTCACCGTGCACACAGTCGGTGTCGTCTGGAGAGCTATAGATTGTTTGAGACTTTGTTCACATCCTCACGCTGAACTCACCTTTGGATGTAACAATCCTTCCTCACGTCCTATTAGCCACAGTATAGTGGCGTATATCTGTATGCACAAAGACACCTTATACTGCATGAGTTTGTACATGTATATATACTTTCATCTAATTTTGTATTAGCGCTGCACTTTTTTATATACTAATATCTTCTTACCTGACATCAACTATTTTATGCAAGATGGTGTTTTCAACACTACTGCCTTTGAAACATTTATCCAAAGTGTTGTAGGATCTCTAGTTCTGCCTAATCAGTAAAAATATACAGTATATTGGGGGGGGAAAACATGCAACTTTCCAATCACTAAAGACACCAGTGGCAGCTTTCTGTGATTGACTGATATTATAGTTTGTTAACCATACACAGATAAATCTTGCATGAGTATTTTTTGGTATGATGTAAGAAGAATTTATGGCCACAAATGGCAGGGTTTTAGTTACCAAAGACAGAAGATTCTCTGGACCTTCATAGAAAATATTTATATATATTAATACTAGATAATCAGAATTGAAAAAGTACAATATACAGACTTTTATTCTGAGTTCATTACAGTCCTGTTAACAGAGTCATTAGAAAAAGACTAGATACTTTGCATCTCCACCTACATACCTAACCAAATGTGAATCTGACTCTGGCTCCTCACTGGCAGAAGAAAAATGGGCACAGATCTGGCCATCTACAAAAGCCTGCTTGCACAACGCCTTGGCAGTGAAAAACAATTACAAGGTGCTAAAATGCTGGTACTACATATCCATTTGGCTTGTCAGCTTCATCCCCAATAATGACAACCCCCCTCTCCCCCACAAATTTGCTATGGGTTATATGGCCAAAGACTTCACATAAGTCCATACAAATCTTTGCTAACTTGCAAGCCTAATGGTGTTGACGAATCTACCTTTAGAGTTTTTTTTATTTATTCACAGCCACCAAGCAAGTGATAGCCAAGGCCTGGAAGACTTCAACCTTCAGAATAATGGAGATTAAAGCCAGATTGACACAAACAATGGTTTTTGAGAAACTGCCAAATAAAATGGTCACCACGAGACACACTGGGCCACATACACCTCCCCTTAGGCCCCAAATATGGGCCTTCTAACACTCGAGAACCCTACTTCCTGACCCAGGCACCCAACTCCAGATAGACCGCAAACTATGGTTTTTGAGAAACTGCCAAATAAAATGGTTACCACGAGACATACTGGGCCACATACACCTCCCCCTTAGGCCCCAAATATGGGCCTTCTAACACTCGAGAACCCTACTTCCTGACCCATGCACCCAACTCCAGATAGACCAACCCTCTGATCTCTCCCCCCAACTGTGCAGTTTTCCTATTCTCCTATCCCCTAAAGTTATTTTCTTCCTTTCCTATTCTTGACATTTTTTTTTTTGCACAAACTTTGCTAGCTGCCATTCATGCAGCTCCCTGTACAACTCATCTAGAGATTTAATAGAGAATTAAAAAAAGAAAATGGGCAGATAAAAGTGAAAGGTTGACAAAGTCATAGACAGTTAAGTAGGGGTAGACCATACACAATTCATGGCCTGACCAGGGGCAGACTGGGACATCTAGAGTGCTTCTAGAGGTGATAATGAATTCCAGCTGTTGTGTATTGCACATACAGATGTTAAGCTTGTTAGAAAATATTTATGTGGGCAGGACAGATAGGGAAGAAGTGCTAAGCAAATACACCAGTAATACTCTTTGGCCAGTCCAGCCAATCAGGATAGGACTCTGATTTCAGAGAATGGCTAATGTCTCCCTGCAGTGCTACTTGGTAAGACATATACCGATTGTTCATACTGCCTATGGCTGATCACGAAGACCAAGGTCAAGCTCCTTTAACAGACAAACAAATGGAGGGCTTATTAACTACACAGAGTATTAAAAGCTTTCAAAGCACTCAGACATGCTAGTTTGCAACCAAAATCTACTTTTTCTTTCTGGTAAAACAGGTGTGTGCATGAATATGTGGGAAAGCTCAGCATACTAAGTGAATGTTAGAGACAGCTCTCTAGGTTTCTTTTGCAAACCAATATGGTTGAGTACTGGAGAACCTGTGTAAGCCTGAAGAACCACCTTGGCTGGTGAAATTCAGCTTTTCTGAAAGTTCACGCTGGCAGCAAGAGATCTCCCTGGCAAGACCAAAATGTGCCAAAAGACAGATATTGTTGGCCTAATCAAGCTGTTTTTAGACTGATCAGGGAATGTTTTATATTGGTAGGTCCTATCAGACCATGGCGGACGTCACACGTACGATTTTCCTGAGAAGATTATCAGCCAAGTTGGATTTTTCTGAATACTTTTTTTTTCCCCGCCCCAAGACAGTGGCTGGGATGTTCCATTCCCTCACCACAGACATCAGCATGCATGTTCACTAAGTAAAAGCAAACATATCTGTACCACGGTCCTTCAAAACATGGATCGTACTTGTAGGTAGCCTATTGTGAGAATCCACCTAAGCCCAACCCCATCATTTGTATAGTGAATTAAGGACAATCAGGGAGACCTCATGGCGAAATGATTTGTACCCTGTGCCACCCAAAGCATAGATCTCTCTCCTGTAGAGTTGAACTTTATGCTAGCCATGAGGATCTAGAACCCATAGGACTTAAATACTGGCCCTAATCAAACTTCTCAAACTCCACACAAACATGAGTACAGTTAGTTCCCCACATGCGAACCTTCAAAAGATACGAAAATGTGTCTGCATATCCAAATATGTGAATTAGTTCACATTTCTGGTGTACATTCGTATGAGCACATCTTCAAAAAATGGTTGTGCTTCTGTGTACTTTACTGTATCTTTACTTCAACTTGTTTTTCCATGTATTACTAGTCTGAAATGTGTTATAAACCTATTACAGCAATTTATTTGGCGAATTGTGTTGGTTGGGTACCTAGGTTAACTTAGTTGGACTTACAGATGTGCTCTTGGGAACTCGTTCATATGTAGGGGACTTGCTGTAATAAGTTTCTGGCACACAAATTTTAAGAAGCAAGGGACCGTGCTTCCACTGATAATATAGATACCATTTGTAACCGTCGAGCTGCATTGGTTAACTGGTCTTGAGATTTGTCCAGCCACTAGCTAAAGTACACACACACACGTCTTGATGATATGAATAGTAGTAGTGTATTGTAGATATATTATGGAGCGCTAAGAGAGTGTGAGGACACAAAGTAAAAGGGAGTACAATGCTGGAAATAAAAGTCTGAGAATAATGATCAAAGTTCTGAGAAAATAAGACTTGTGATAAAAAGTATACTGTGGAGTAAAAGGAAAAGCATGTGTGTGATGGCAGTGTAAAGGGCCCTAAAAGGCGGAATCTAGGGAGTTAAATTATTTCTTGTTTCTTTACTAAAATCCTAGATGAAAGCTCCCGCTGAGCTGATATATGGCCTTGAATATAAGCCTGCATTTTGTGAAACCTCCATCTTATGATTTATGTGAATGTTGCTTAACTGCCAAAAGCTGCTGGCAATATTTTATCTTCTACTTCCTGCCCATTCTAAGTGTGTGATTGCTGCATCATAATGTATAATGAGTCTTATTTCTTAGTAAGGGAAGAAATAGTGGCAATGTGCTCAAAATGATGGCAAGCAACAAAGTTCAAAAGATCCACTATTTCAAGGAAACCTGTCGTGGGAGAAATACGGAGGATGTATTTGCCAACAATTCAGAAAATGCTAAACTTCTGGTTATCATGCTTATACTCTAAAAGCAATATATTCTGAGTTGATGATCCAAAGCAGCAATGTAAGCAGCAAAGTCTGGACTCTCCTCAGTAGCTTAAAGTGGAAGAAAAGCCTAACTAGAACTATTTGAAAAAAATAGTTCCTCCTCCTACTGAATATAAAAACTGTGTACTTACTTTTAATCCTCTCTGGTCTAGTCATATGATCCTACAGCTCTGACTCCCCTGTGTCAGTGAGCAACTGCTGCAGGGGAGAGGAGGGAGTGCCAACAACAGCTGGGCCATGGGAATATATGGGTGATATCAAGGCTCATGGAATTCACAGCCGTTGAGCGCTCCTTTACACAGGGGAGCTTGAGCTGTGAGATCACAGGACTGGACCAGAGACTGAATTAAAAATAGATAAGTACACAGATCTTTTTTTATACTGGGTAGGCAGGATGGGAGAAGGAACATTTTTAAGAAAATACATAGAGTTTTTTTCCACTTTACCTCAAAGGTAATGAAGTCGGAATCAGTATGGCAGTAGCCAGTGGGGAGGGGAACGGGGGTAGAAATTCTGATGATTTGCGCAGCTACAGAGGCCTCAGGACACGACCCCTATAGATTTCTGTGAGGTCCTACTGCACAGAGGTGGTCAGGACAGTGAAGACCTGCAGGATTGACGTGATGGGTTAGGTTTGATGAGGTGATAATGGGGAAAAAGGGAAAATGCACTTGGTTTTAAAACAAGACCTCACTGATCATTGCAACTGCAGGCAATGAAGTAAATAAATCTCAAATTCACAGCTGATGCAAGGAGTTTATCACTCAGCACCCCCTTCCCCCCCTCCCAGTAGTAACGTAGAAGCCGCACAGCCTTCTAATCTCTAATGTAAACTCAGAGCTGCTGAGAAAGCACATTGGAGGGCTTCAGTGTTTCTGCCATGATATTTACAGATGAATTGTTCCGCAGTGCCTACAGATACAGTGGGCAGTAAAGACTTGTTTTAAAGTTAAGTTATGCTGGTTAAGTAAACGTAAATGCTCGAATGTCCATAGCCTGGTCACAGTTTTACTTTAAAGTATATCACCGAGCACAGCACTCCCCTTCCTATCCATTTGGCAAAAAACAAAACAAAAAAACTTAGAATTTTTTGTTTTTGTTTACACTTCCCTAATTTCACCATCCTTGTCCCTAACTAGTGCTCCATAAATGACAACCAGTGATCCAATGCGGCAGTCTACATGCTTAGCGAACGGTCACGTCAATGTAACATCTTCACATTGTGAAGTTATGGAGCCTGTAAAAGGACCCCACTGCTGGACAGCTGATAAAAAAATCTCCACGTCACTCAGGCAGCAACACGGGCACCCAAAGAAGGCCTCTCATTTGCAGTGAAGACAGAAGGCTTAGGTCTCAATGCATCAGTTAACCATGGCTTTAATAAAAAGAGGCTTGTAGCTTAGGTTTTTTTTTTTTTTGGAAGTAACACAATAGTTCGTTAGGTGTGAGGAGCAAAAAGGTGGGAGTAGGATCATGCCCAGAATATCGCATAAGACTGGGTTCACATATGTGCGGGGCAGTTTGCAGTGCGATTTAAAAGCTTTATCCTGGGTTCAGCGTTTAGGTGTTATTTCAATGCCAATCGTTAAAAGTGTTAAAATCGCACAGGACTCATTTTCAAATCGAATTCAAATATATGTGAACCGAGGCTTAAAGCAGAACTATAGGCAAAACTTTCTTTTTCATTTTAAATAAAGTACGGAAGGGTTATAACCCGTCAGATTTATTTTCGCCATCTGTGTCCTATTGGGTAGATTTCCCTTCACTTCCAGTCCCATAGCCGAAACAGGAAGTGAGAGGAAATCCCTGCATATTAAGGGAATTCGCTGGGAACCCCCAGGTCACCAGAACTAGTGTCCCCATTGGAAAAGTTTGCATCTATCACTTTTCTGGGGACAACCCAAAATTGTTTTTCTTTTACTTTTACTTTCAATAATAATGGTAAACATGACAAATGAAGAGGATGAATCTTCTTAACAGGGACACAGATAGCAATAAAAACTGCCAAGAGTTCTAATTCCTCGGCACTCTATCCAAAATGAAGAAAAAAAAAAAAAATAGTTTTGCCTTTAGTAAAATTAGAACTACAGGAAAAAAATTGTTTTCCCCACTTTGGATAGCATAAGGATATAACCCCTGTAAGGTTTATTTTTGCCATCTTTGTCCCCTTGGAGAGATTTCCCTTCACTTCCTGTCCTATAGCCAAACAGGAAGTGAATAGAAATCCCTGAAAATTAAGGAAATTTCTTTGAGACCCCCAAGTCACCAGAACTAGTGTCCCCATTGGAAGATTTCCCCTCTATTACTTTTCTGGGGACAACCCAAAATTTGGTATTTCTTGTACTTTCAATGATTATGGCAAACAGCACAAATAGAGAAGGTGAATCTATAGGCTTATGTCTTTTTTTTTGTTTTAACCTCTTCACGCCGGCCGCACACAAATGTGCGGCCTCCCGGCATGTGGGCTTAGACGTCGAGCGGCCGCACATTTGCGTTCTATTAAAAAAGGACATATGTGACAAGAGCGCACACCCTGCGTGCTCCCTGCACACATGTCCGGTACTCACGGAAATGTCCCGATCTCCTCTTTCGATCGGGACCTTTCCCGATCATGTGACCGCCGTGACGGTGAGTCACAGCGGTCACATGACCCTAAACCCCGCCCTGCCTCTCGGCTTCTGGAACCCTTAAAGGGCCGGGAGGCGCCGGCGTGAAGGGGTTAATAGTTGAACTGGATGGACTTTTGTCTTTTTTTCAGCCAGACTAACTATGTAATAAAAACCTGACAGGTTCTTCACTGCTCCCTCTGGCTGCTTACACCCAAACACAGCCATCTGTGTCCAAACAGAGCCACGGATTGGCTAGCACTGACTGAACAATAGTGTTAGACAGAAAGCACACCTTAGGTGGAGGCATTTACAGTAGAGGCATCTACAGGGGAGTCTGAGAGAAGTATTATCTATTTATTTCAAATACTTATATAGCGCCATAACTTACTCAGCACTTTATATATATATATTGTACATTCACATCAGTCCCTAACCCTCAAGGGGTGTACAATCTAAGGTCCCTAACTTACATTCATACATACACATAGTAGGGACAATTTACACAGGATCCAATTAACCTACCAGCATGTCTTTGGAGTGTGGGAGGAAACCAAAGTACCCAGAGGAAACCCTCACAGGCACAGGGAGAACATGCAAACTCCACACAAGTAGTATTAGGACAGCAGGAAAGGGGTGGAAAAGGTTTGCAAAGAGATGTAAGATTTGCACAAAAAGGTAAGATGTATGATTAACACTTCAGAAAGCATCTTTCCTTTTCTATATTGCAGCTAATCTTCCTCACATAAATTGCATAGAATACAATCAGTTGTTACCAGGGGCGGACTGACAACTCATGGGACCCCCGGGCAATAGGGGATCATGGGGCCCCTGTGTCCTTGCCCAAACTCAAAAAAGCCTATGAAAAAGATACCAGGGGCATCTCATGGGGCCCCCTACTGACCCAGGGCCCTCGGGCAGTGCCCGAGTTTCCAAATGGTCAGTCCGCCCCTGGTTATTACTTGTACGCCATCAGAAGCTCAACATGACACCTATAATAGGTATAGTTGTACAGTAAAGTATTCTAAAATATATATATATATATATATATATATATATATATATATATATATATATATATATATATATAAATAATAGTCCACATTCCATATATGAACAAGTAACCTTGTTTATGCATTTTTGAAGAGTACTTTTAAATGTCCCCCTTGCTACTGTACAGCGCTGAGCATACCCTTTGGCACTATATAAATACTGTATAATAATAATAAATGCAGTAACTATTTTTACTATTCTGCAAAGTTGGACAAAGCTGTCCTAAAGCACTTTTTTTAAAAATTGATTTTATAACATTTGCACAAGTTTAACCCTTTAACACACTCATGGGCTGTAAATCTCAGTGTACAGAACAGAGGAGGTGCAATTCCTGATGACTGCATATGGAGCCTCCTCCTGACTAAATCTGGTACTGCCACTCTTCCAGTTGTGTGGATAGAATATGTTTGTATATTCCATGTGGATCTGAAGCTTTAAATAAATTCTACCTGGTACTGCAATCCTTGCACTTTTGTCTACATATTGGAACATTAGGACTGGTTCTATTGTCATATACCAACCTTCCCGTCCCTGCGAATCCACCCTTTGAGATGGTTTTTAAGATTCACAACATCCATCTGCGCTACATGAATTTTTAATATGCACATTTAAATGCATTTTCCATGCAGTGTGGTTTGTGTTTCTGATGCATTTTCATGCATATTGTAACATTTTCTGCACTAAACTGCACTTATTCATCTTTTATGGCTTTACGTGTGCTTCCATTTATCTCTATAGCAGATGTGTCTTTGTCAAGACACAGCAGAAGGCTGTTTGGAGGACCTTCAAAAAAAATGCTTTGTATAAAAACTCATAGATGAGAAGGGTGCCCTTGGAATAGAAAGGTGCACATCCCCTCATGCCATTCTCTGTGTAGTTTCTTATAAATGTGTGAACTGGTCCTAAAAGACCTCGGTGCCAAAATAAATAAGCGCCTGTGCGCATTTGTGGGTGCTGCACCACTCCCTACCTGTCAATCAAGATGCCTGAAGACCAAGGACAAGGAAAAAGCCAAGGGGAAGATGTATGCACCAACAAGGATGTAAGTGTAGTTAATTATTTTGGTATGTTATTTACTCTGTATGGACTAGAAAGAAATTTGTAAATGATATATCATTACATCCCACTGCCCTTTATCTTCCTTTTTTTTATTCCATTTTTGATAGATTACAGGAGGATTATGACTCCAATCAGTTTTTTTTGGCCATTTTACCGGTATGTCCCATTGGGGAGATTTACTTTCACTGACTGTCCCATAGCAAAAAAACAGAAATTGCAAGGAAATCCCTGCAAATTAAATGAATCCATTTCTCCCCCCTCCCCATCCTCATGTGCAAGGGACCCAAAGTGTATGCAAATCTTTATTGAATTATTTTTTTCTCCCTCAAAACATGTACGGTATTTTCCGGCGTATAAGACGACCCCCTACTTTTCCTGTTAAAATGTAGTGTTTAGGCTATACTCGCCGTATAAGACTACCCCTCTTCCAATGCACACCAGTGGGAAGAATCGTGCCCCATCATTGGTGTCAGTGGGAGGAATAGTGCCCTATCATTGGTGTCAGTGGGAGGAATAGTGCCCCATCATTGGTGTCAGTGGGAGGAATAGTGCCCCATCATTGGTGTCAGTGGGAGGAATAGTGCCCCATCATTGGTGTCAGTGGGAGGAATAGTGCCCCATCATTGGTGTCAGTGGGAGGAATAGTGCCCCATCATTGGTATCAGTGGGAGGAATAGTGCCCCATCATTGGTATCAGTGGGAGGAATAGTGTCCCATCATTGGTGTCAGTGGGAGGAATAGTGCCCCATCATTG
Organism: Staurois parvus; assembly: GCF_062004578.1. Classification (NCBI taxonomy): domain Eukaryota; kingdom Metazoa; phylum Chordata; class Amphibia; order Anura; family Ranidae; genus Staurois; species Staurois parvus. Next base: position 12,912,539 of record NW_028317933.1, read on the forward strand.
GTGTCAGTGGGAGGAATAGTGCCCCATCATTGGTGTCAGTGGGAGGAATAGCGCCCCATCATTGGTGTCAGTGGGAGGAATCGTGCCCCTTCATTGGTGTCAGTGGGAGGAATCGTGCCCCTTCATTGGTGTCAGTGGGAGGAATCGTGCCCCTTCATTGGTGTCAGTGGGAGGAATCGTGCCCCTTCATTGGTATCAGTGGCGGGAATAGTGCCCCATCATTAGTATCAGTGGGGGGAATCGTGCCCCATCATTGGTGTCAGTGGGAGGAATAGTGCCCCATCATTGGTGTCAGTGGGAGGAATAGCGCCCCATCATTGGTGTCAGTGGGAGGAATAGCGCCCCATCATTGGTGTCAGTGGGAGGAATCGTGCCCCATCATTGGTGTCAGTGGGAGGAATAGTGCCCCATCATTGGTGTCAGTGGGAGGAATAGTGCCCCATCATTGGTGTTAGTGGGAGGAATAGTATCCCATCATTGGTGTCAGTGGAAGGGGGAGGAAAAGTGCCCCATCGTTGGTGTCAGTGGGGGGGGAGGAATAGTGCCCCATCGTTGGTGTCAGTGGGGGGGGGAGGAATAGTGCCCCATCGTTGGCGTCAGTGTGGGGGGGGGGGGAATAGTGCCTCATCGTTGGTGTCAGTGGGGGGGGGGAGGAAAAGTGCCCCATCGTTGGTGTCAGTGGGAGGAATAGTGCCCCATCATTGGTATCAGTGACACCAATGATGGGGCACTATTCCTACCAATGACACTTGCTGGCCCCTGTTCCAGTATGGTGCTGCTGCAGCCAGCATATGTGGTTGCAGCAGCACCTCTGGACTGCACACTTACTGGCCGCTCCTGCACTCGATTTTCGCGGGGCCGCTCGGCTCCGTCTCCTCGCCGGTGATTGGCCGCCTGTGTGCCTTTCCTGAGCTACAGTTCTGGCGGCCAATCACCGGTGAGGAGGCGGAGCCGAGCAGCCACGCAAACATCCAGTGGCCGAACCGAATGAAGGAGCAGCCGCGCTTCCCGGAACGGATCGTTGTGGGACCGGAGCCAGGTAAGAGACAGCAGCCCCTGCCCAGCCCTGTACTTAGTGTCCCTTGGAAGAGGGGGGGGGGGCGGCGGCAGTACCGCGCCGCCCCCCTAGAAAGTGTCAGTATACCGGCGTATAAGACAACCCCCGACTTTTGAGAAGATTTTCAAGGGGTAAAAAGTCATCTTATACGCCGGAAAATACGGTACATCAATAAATACAAAATACCTTGTTTTTCCAGTTTTCCCCACAATCCTCTCTTTCTGTCTCAACACTAACCACCCCTGCAAACCCCATGGTATTGTTGACAGACATGCACACTGCTTATCAGGACTGGGAACAACAGCCTTGTAGCTCTGCAGTCAGAGATGTCCTTCTGTATACAGCCCTGCTTAGCATGACTAAAATTGGCTCCAGCTGGGAGTCATGCTATCACAACATAAAACAGCAACACCATCAGATCACATAGGATGACTGGAGACCTCATACTAGCTCCATGGTCGTTGTCCTTCTGTGCCCGATTCTACCACTAAGCCCTGGTTCACACATAGCGGTGCGGGAAACACAGTGAATCCTGTGCATTTCCCGCACCGCACTCGCATGGCATCCATGTGATCTGGTACGGGTGTCAATATTAAATTAACGGCACCCCGAAACAGATCGCAAAACGTAGTGCAATTACTGGAATTCGCATTGCATGTGTGTGAATACTCATGCAATGCGAATCAGGCGCAGGAAAAAAAAAGGGTCCTGCACCTTTTTGGTACGGATGCAATGCAGTCTGAGCCATACAAAATGTATGGCTCAAATGGCACCACAAAGCATCGCATGTGATTTGCACAGGAATGTGGCGTGGTTCCTGTGCGAATCACATGCGATGTGCTGCACCACATTAGTGTGAACCAGGACTAAGAGAAACCACTGCCCACCTCCTGCATGTCTCCGAAACATGGAACGTCAGTAACATTCTACGAGGTGTCAATTAAAATATTGCAACAAGCAAGAAGATCCTGCGATCAAGGTAGGGAGGCAAAGGAAAACATTACAGAAGTAAAGTGAGAATCTGAGCTGGGACCACTTCTGTTACAAAGCTGTTTGACATTCTTTATATAGGACACCTTCTATGAGGGGCTTTAGGATCAGTTCAGTTGTGTTCACCTTTGTGGTCTTAAAACAAAAAACTAAAAACAAACAAAAAAAGGTGTTTAAAAAAAAGGATCTTCACTCTGTAAACAAAAAATTTTAAAGTGAGCAGTATTTGTAGCTGGGACACACTTGTTTCAGGATCCAGGGGTGTTCTCACCCGACCCAGCTCTTCATCCTGTCTTCCCTTAACTGTGGGCAACTGACTGACTCCTAGTGGCTTCACAGCTGGCTGCCCACTGCGCGTGCGTGAGTTGTGCTGCACTCCTTGATCGGTCCTGCAGTCTCCTCAAACTTCTGACTTGTCCCAAGAGGCTGGAGGGGGGGTTGAACTTCCGCTCCATTCGCGTAGGAGGCTGGAGCAAATGTGGGAGCGGGTACCTGTCAAAATCAGGTACCCACTTCCCCGCAAAAGACACTCCAAGCATGGGAGGGGAGGATGAGAGGAGGAAAAAGGAATTTTTGCCTTCAGAGAATGCATGAAAATAAAAAACCTTTAGCCTTTGAAACTACTTCAAAAATCTGCATTGTATAGTTCTTAGAAGACCAGACCAGTGATGTAACTACCTACTAAAACAACCTTTATTTTACAGATACTTTAATGATTTGTAATGGACACATTGTTGCATTGATTGGTATTTCTTAAAGTGGGTATAAAACCTAGCCATTTTTTACTTTAACACAGTCCTTTCCTTCCCCTTTTACTTCCCTGAACTCTCATTTGATCCAGCTCTGTGCTCGGTTGCAGCTCTTCTCTGCCCTCAGGTCCAGGTCTCACAGTTTTTTCTGGAGCACTGGGAGCCACTGGCTCCGGCTGCTGTCAACCAAAGCCAATGACGAGGGAGCATGGGTGGGGCTAAATCCTGCCATCTGTCTCAATGGATGCAGACAGAGGGGCTCAGGAGCAAGTCCACGCAAGTACCTCCATAGGAAGCAGCTTCCTATGGGGGCACTGGACAGAGAGGAGCCAGGAACGCCAGCAGGGGACCCAAGAAGAGGAGGTTTGGGGGCACTCTGCGCATCCGAATTATGGTAAGTACTGGTTGATTTTTTTAAAATACATTTACAACCACTTTAAGATCTGCCAGGAGATCAGATTTATGGCATTGTACATGCAGAACAAAGCAACAGGTTAATTTAAAGTTGCTCACTTTCTTTGGCTCTCCCACCACTTAAACTCACCAGGAACAAAGAAATTACCTGATACCTTCATAACCATGCATCAGCGCTGGTGCTTGGCCCAACTCACAGTCACAGGCAAGTGGGAAGAAAATTCTCAATCCTGTTTAACCTCTTGACGCCGGTGCCTCCCGGCCCTTTAAGAGTTTCAGAATCCGGGAGGTGGGGTGGGGTTTTAGGGTAATGTGACCGCCATGATTCAATGTCACTGCGGTCACATGATCGGAAAGGTCCCGATTGAAAGGGGAGATCGGGACCTTTCCGGGAGTCGCGGACATACAGTTGCAAGAAAAAGTATGTGAACCCCTTGGGATTACGTGGAGTTTTGCATGAATTGGGCATAAAATGTGCTCTAAACGTCATCTAAGTCACAACAATAGAACACAGTCTGCTGAACATAATACTACACAAACATTAGATGTTGCCATGGTTTAATTGCACATAACATGTAAACATTCACAGTGCAGGGAGGAAAAAGTATGTGAACCTTTGGACTTAATAACTGGTTGACCCTCCTTTGGCAGCAATAACCTCAACCAAACGTTTCCTGTAGTTGCAGATCAGACCTGCACAACGATCTGGAGTAATTTTGGACCACTCCTCTTCACAAAACTGTTTCAGTGTAGCAATATTCTTGGGATGTCTGGTGTGAATCGCTCTCTTAAGGTCATGCCACAGCATTTCAATCGGGTTGAGGTCAGGACTCTGACTGGGCCACTCCAGAAGGCGTATTCTGTGCTGTTGCAGCCATTGTTTTGTTGAATTACTTGTATGCTTTGGGTCATTGTCCTGTTGCATCACCCATCCTCTGTGGAGCTTCAGTTGGCGGACAGATGGTCGTACGTTTTCCTGCAAAATGTCTTGATAAACTCTGGAATTCATTTTCCCATCAATGACAACAATCCATCCAGGCCCTGAGGCAACAAAGCAGCCCCAAACCATGATGCTCCCTCCGCCATGTTTTACAGGGGGGGATGAGGTTTTGATGTTGGTGTGCTGTGCCTTTTTTTCTCCACACATAGTGTTGTGTGTTCTTCCCAAACAACTCAATCTTGGTTTCATCTGTCCACAGTATATTTTGCCAGTAGTGCTGTGGAACATCCAGGTGCTCTTTTGCAAACTTCAAATGTGCTGCAATATTCTTTTTGGACAGCAATGGCTTCCTCCGTGGTGTCCTCCCATGTACTCCATTCTTGTTTAATGTTTTCCTTATTGTAGATGTGTCAACAAAAATGTTAGCATGTGCCAGAGATTTACTGTAGGTCTTTAGCTGACACTCTGGGATTCTTCTTTACCTCATGCAGCATTCTGCGCTGTGCTCTTGCAGTCATTTTTACAGGACGACCTCGCCTAGGGAGAGTAGCAACAGTGCTAAACTTTCTCCATTTGTAGACAGTCTGTCTTACCGTGGACACATGAACATCAAGGCTTTTGGAGATACTTTTGTAACCCTTTCCAGCTTCATGCAAGTCAACAATTCTTGATCGTAGGTCTTCTGAGAGCTCTTTTCTGCGAGGCATGGTTCACATCAGACAGTGCTTCTTGAAACCAGTAAACCCAAAACAGGCGTGTGTTTTTTAAGGGCAGGACAGCTGTCAGCAACACATCCAATATCATCATACTGATTGGAGTCAAGGTTGGCTCACTCCTAGCTCCAATTAGCTGTGGGAGAAGTCATTAAGCTAGGGCCTCACATACTTTTTCATCCCTGCACTGTGAATGTTTATATGTTATGTGCAATTAAACCATGGCAACATCTAATGTTTGTGTAGTATTATGTTCAGCAGACTGTGTTCTTCTATTGTTGTGACTTAGATGACGTTCAGAGCACATTTTATGCCCAATTCATGCAAAACTCCATGTAATCCCAAGGGGTTCACATACTTTTTCTTGCAACTGTATGTGCTGGGAGCGCGCAGGGCGCAAGCTCTCAGCACATATGTAATTTCTAATTGCACGCAAATATGCGGCCGCTTGGCGTCAATGCCCAGACGCCGAGAGGCCACATATTGGCGTGCAATCGGCGTCACGGGGTTAAGCTCCAACTGGAGTGACTCAGAGCTTACACAGGGGTTCCTCCTCCCCACTTTAGGGAAGCTGAACAGAAGAAAGGAAGCGGGAATATGTACTGCTCTGCATGGGCCATAATTTAGCGGTCTGGGTGATCAGAAACTTATGGGATTTTAGTCAAGGAAGTCTTAACATGTACACCAAATTCCAAACTGCCCATATACAAGATCTTTACCTGGAAACATGAGAAAATGCATCCAGCAACACTTTCTCAAATTCACGGGTGAATTCAGGGCCTTTGCGCTTGCTGTTCTGTATCACATCATTGGCCAAATACAAGAACGTCAATTTCCGGCTTGATTTAGCTGAAAGAACAAAAATTAATACTATTAAATGGGTTATCTAGTGCAGATGAACATATGTGCACATCTTGCTGATACCGTTGCCTAAGCAACACACACACACACACACACACACACACACACACACACACACATACATATACAGGCCATTTTTACAGAATTCAACACACCGCGAGGATCTTTCATGCCTCTGAGCTAGTTACAGCTCTCCCTGCAGGCTACTTTTCACAGTAATGCTGCTTATAGATCCACAGACTACTAAGTATGTTATCTAGCATTCCTGTTGTTATTTTTGGACATTTTATACTCGTATTCTGTAGGCTGGTGCTGCGTTCTTAAGGGTGAGGTCTGTGTCAGGATTAACTAATGTCCCCAGAAGCTTCGGTCTCTAAAACAGATGGTCTGGGATTAAAGACAAAGCGGAACAGTAGAGAAAAACAAACACTTCCCGACTTTCTTCGCCCACATGCCCTGAAAATGCACAGAACTTTGTGGAGTAGCGGAACCTCATAGAAGCAGCCAACTCTCAGCATGGCATAAATAGAAGATATACAGCAAGTATATGTCATGCTGTTCTGGAGGGACATCAGGCTATAATTTGGAACAAAGTATTTTTCCAAGAGAAACACATTTCAACAGCAAAAAAAAAACAAAACAAAAAACAAAAAAAAAAAACACAGCCAATTCTCCTGGCCCTCTAACCAGGAAAATGAGAAGTTGTACTTTAAAAGGACTATCTGGTGATTTTCCATACATTATGATATCCATATACACTCACCGGCTACTTTATTACGTACACCTGTTCCTAATTCCTCTGATGATGTGCGTGCGCACGTAACGCGCAAGGAGGAGCCCTGACGTCGTGACGCTACGCCGCCGGAGCCACGTGGAGGCCCGACGGCACTCTTTGAATCCCCTAGGGTTAGTTTACTCTACTTACCTGGATGACATATGTTTGCAAACCGTTACTCTGTTTATAATAAAGCTATTTTCTATCATACTACACTATGGGCGTCTTTCCCTGACTCCTTGAGAGGAGTTTTATTTGCAGAGCCCGTTATCAAGATCCTAGGCACCATACCAAGAGGAGGAAGACCTCCTATAAACAGGCAACCACTTCCATCCATCCTGCATTAGGAGACCTCTTGTCACCTGGATCTGTTCTATTTTACTTTTGGGCGAGTTCTGAATGCAACCTGGAGGGAGGATTCACCCATTCTGACCAGACCTTTCTCTGATGGGGATTCTCGGGATATGATATACACCGCTCATATTTATTTACTTTCTGGTGAGTGCGCATTTCTGCTATTCTTCACGGAGCACCACCATTGATTGCTACCAGTCACCTGGCATGATTATTACGATATAGACTTTTTATCAGTATTTTCATTTGTTTATTTTATCTGTTCTTATTTCCCTCAAGCGCTGCACTGTTCTATTATTCTGTTGATAAGTGTACATTGGTTGCTTAGAGTGCACAGCTGCTTTCTTCTTGGTCAGCGCTCACTTTTACCACTATTTACACCTTTTCAATTGTTCAGGAAAACAAATTGCTAATCAGCCAATCACATGGCAGCAACTCAATGCATTTAGGCATCTAGACGTGGTTATAGAGGACTTTCTGAAGTTCAAACTGAGCATTAGAATGGGTAAGAATGGAGATTTAAAGTGGTTCTAAAGGCTCAAAAACCTGTGTGCAGCAGCCCCCACACCCCCAATATTCACCTAAGCCCCCTCTCAATCCAGCGATGTGCACTGGAGTCTCGGCTATCCCGGCACTCCCTCTCCTCATTGGCTGAGACAGAAGCGGGAGCCATTGAATCCCACTGCTTTCAATCGCAGCCAATGATTTAATGAGAAGAGAGATGGGGCATGGCCAAGCCGCAGCTCCGTGCGTGAATGGACACACAGAGCAGCGGGTGCCCCCATAGCAAGTTGCTTGCTGTGGGGGCAGCCGACAGGACAGAGGGGCCAGGAGAGTCTGTGGGAGACCTGAGAAGAGGAGGATCCGGGCTGCTCTGTGCAAAACCACTACACATAGCAGGCAAGTATAGACATGTTTGTTATTTAAAAAAAATGAAAAAATAAAATAAAAAATGAGCCTTTAAAATCAGTTTGACTTTGAACGTGGCATGGTTGTTGGTGACAGATGGGCTGGTCTGAGTGTTTCAAAAACTGTTGATCTACTGGGATTTTCCCGCACAACCATCTCTAAGGAAATTGAGACTCATCAGACCAGGCAACATTTTTCCAATCTTCTATTGTCCAATTTTGGTGAGCCTGTGCGAATTGTACCCTCTGTTCCCTGTTCTTAGCTGGCAGGAGTGGCACCCGGTGTGGTCTTCTGCTGATGTAGCCCATCTGCTTCAAGGTTTGATGTGTTGTGCTTTCAGCTTACCTTGACTGTAATGAGTTGCTATTTGAGTTACTGTTGCCTTTCTATTATCTTGAACCAGTCTGCCCATTCTCCTCTGACATCAACAAGGCATTTTTGTCCACACAACTGCAGCTCACTGAATATTTTCTTTTTTTCGGACCATTCTCTATAAACCCTAGAGATGGTTGTGCCTAAAAATTGCAGTAGATCGGCAGTTTTGGAAATACTCAGACCAGCCCGTCTGGCACCAACAACCATGCCACGTTCAAAGGCACTTAAATCCCCTTTCCGGTTTGAATTTCAGCAAGCCGTCTTCACCACGTCTTGATGCCTAAATGCATTGAGTTGCTGTCACGTGATTGACTGATTAGCAATTTGTGTTACCAAGCAATTGAACAGGTGTACCTAATAAAGAAGCCGTTGAGTGTACATATATTATATATCCATGTATTGTGGGCAAGATTAAAGGCTCAGTTTACATTTCCGACCATATTTCAAGCTATACCCATATTTAGGGTAACATGGCCACATCATGGAGTTCTTCTTCCCGTGGGATTCTGTTTTGTTTTAAATTCGGAACAGCATGGCTCCGCCCACACAGCCACAGAGATCTGTGGATGGAAAGACTACAAGTTCCATCTGCCACCTTGGGAGAGACTCTAGTAGATTTCAATAGAGCATAATTGTAGTGACATCACTTCACTTGTAGTCCATTGACTACATCCTCCAGCCACATAATGGGCCTGGGTTGGGAGAAAGTCTACAGGAGACTGTGTATAACACCTGCACCGATCTCTGTAACAATACTCTGCAGGGTCCAATGATTAAAATGTAATAAATGGGCAACACAGTGGATAAGTGTTTAGCACTTCTGCCTGGCAGCACTAGGGTTATTGGTTTGAATCCCATCCTCGGCACTACCTGCCTGGAGTTTGCATGTTCTCCCTGTTCCTGAGTGGGTTTCCTCCAGATACTCAGGTTTCCTCCTACATTCCAAAGACATGCTAGTGCATTAATTGGCTCCTGTCTAAATTGGCTCTAGTATGTATATGTATGAATTTGAGTCAGGGACCTTAGAATGTAAGCTTCTTGAGGTCAGGGACTGATGTAAATGTAGAATGCGTGCAGTATCTTGAAGAATATGTAAACCCAACATTTCATATTTCTGATATGTCTGCTGTACTGTGTACTTGCATAAAAAAAGTATCTGGTTCTCTTTGCATGGCTTCCTTTCCGTAAAATCCCTGGTGTTCCTGCCAGTCTCCCTGCTTTCCTATTAAAAACTGACCACACTAGACATATGAGCACAACATTGTCAGTTGTGCTCTCCTCAAATGATCAGACAGACACACAGCCTTTCACTGGGAAGATCAAGGTACTGCTGTTTCTGCTCCCCCAGCTCTTATGAAGCTGAGAACAGAGGGAAAGTGATCACTAAAAAAAAAGGGAAAATAAAGGTATTTCTAAAATCTTTTTTTTATCTGTATACATGTGTTTTGCCTTTCATTTCTATTTGAAACTGAATGGATTGAATGGATTGTTACGAGTTGAGGGTTTACATATACTTTAAAGTTACGCATACAGTTGAATGACTGAGGGACAATCACTTCATAGTCTCAGCTCAACCTTCAGTCAGGAGGAGCAGTCATTATCTAGTGCTGAGCTCTCCTATTAGCCAGCCCCAGCATCCAATGCATAGAATGAAGCACTGAATCTCACAGCATTAAAGCCCAAATTCAAATTTCAGTTTAAATCATCTAAATACATTCCAGGCTCATTGGAACAAAATTTGTGCCAAGTCTTAGGCCCCGTTCACTTAGGGGGAACACTTGTTCCCGCTTTGCGATGACGTGATTTTGACACTGCAATTTTCATGTGATTCTATGTGCCACATAGGGCAGCCTATTCACTTGACGGCACTGCCCTATGTGAGTTTAATGCTCTAAAAGTCCAATCCTAACCCCCTGATGAAGCCGTGTGACCGGCGGCGTAACACGTAGGGGAAGGGCTACGACGTTATGAACCATTTGTGGACGGCAAGTACACACAATACATGCTGTGTTCGGCTTGTTGAAGGCGGTCTATTGTTTCTGCAAAAGCGGTTTTTATGTATACTCAATGTAAGTGCATATGGGCACTGAATAAAGAGTTTTACATATAAAAAGGATAAGGCACTATTATTTGCACTTCTCCCCTACTGAGGATACGTCCAAAGGAGGATTACAAGGGAGAAGCTGCAGGAGAGAGAGATCCCAGTAGGGATAAGAGACAGGGAGCCAGCCGAGGGGTATCCACCACACCTCATATGATGCAATACACATCTTTATAAAAGTTCCTTAAGAGAACGAAAGCGCAGTAAGCCTATTATAGGCTATCAAGGAGGTGAGCGTACATCTTATATCACATTAAGGAAGTCACTGGGAGTTATCATCACTGTTAAAGAATTCACTGGATTTTATTATTTCACCTTAATCACTGGGAGTAGTCACTCCAATATAATGAGAGACTTTTTTTTTTGGCATATGTTATGCATTGGATGTTATATTATGCATTTTGATCACATTGATTTTATAAATTTTTTTGATCACAAGGTTTTTTTTGGATTTTTTTAGTATTTTAGTTTTATTGAAAGGGTATATATTGTATTAACTTGTCAAATAAGGAGCGCAACATTATTTGTATTTATATTTAATGCTCTAAAAGTAGCTCCTGCTCCCTTTTGGCTGAGAAGCTTCATGCGATTTGTAAAGGCGTGGCAATCACAGCAGAAGCGCATCATGTTTGGCATGTAATTAAAGGATAATGGCATCGAATTGGGATGGGGGCAGAATAGCAGTGATTTTGCCCATGATCCCAAATCACAAGATGTGAATGAGGCCTTACAGTTAGGTCCTGTCCTGTCACAGGCTATTGTGGGTCCAGGACAACCAAAGGAAGTGGATTAAATGATGCTAGCCATCATACTAATACAGCGGCGGTAAAAGTGGCACCATATTGAACAGTAGCAGAGAAAAATGTATTGTAGTGAAAATCTCAGGCCTGAAGGTGAATGTTGCAGTAAAAGTTGGCTTTGCTACAGTGAAGGAAATAAGTATTTGATCCCCTGCTGATTTTGAATGTTTGCTCACTCACAAAGAAATGATCAGTCTAAAAATCGAATGGTAGGTGTATTGTAACACTGAGAGACAGAATAGCAACAAAAAATTCTAAAGAAATGCATGTCTAAAATTATGCACTAATTTGCATGTTCATGAGGGAAATAAGTATTTGATCCCCTATCATTCAGCAGGATTTCTGGCTACCAGGTGTCTTTCATACTGGTAACAAGCTGAGATTAGAAGCAGTCTCTTATAGGGAGTGTTGCAAATCTCATTTTGCTACCTGTATAAAAGACACCTGTCCACAGGAGCAATCAAACAATCAGATTCCAAACTCTCCACCATGGCAAAGACCAAAGAGCTGTCCAAGGATGCCAAGGACAAGATTGTAGACCTACACAAGGCTGGACTGGGCTACCAAACTATCCCCAAGCAGCTTGGTGAGAAGGTGACAACAGTTGGTGCAATCATTCACAAATGGAACACAAAACAACTGTCAGTCTCCCTAGGTCTGGTGCACCATGCAAGATCTCACCTTGTGGAGTGTCAATAATCATGAGAACAGTAAGGAATCATCCCAGAACTACACGTGAGGATCTTGTCAATGATCTCCAGGCAGCTGGGATCACAGTCACCAAGAAAACAATTGGTAACACACTACGCCAAGGATTGAAATCCTGCAGTGCACGCAAGGTCCCTCTGCTCAAGAAAGCACATGTCCAGGCCCGTCTGAAGTTTGCCACTGAACATCTGAATGATGCAGAGGAGGACTGGTTGAAAGTGTTGTGGTCAGATGAGACCAAAATTGAGCTCTTTGGCATCAACTCAACTCGCTGTGTTTGGAGGAGGAGGAGGAGGAATGCTGCCTATGATCCCAAGAACACCATCCCAACTGTCAAACATGGTGGTGGAAACATTCTGCTTTGGGGGTGTTTTTCTGCTAAGGGGGAGAGAACAACTGCACCTTATCAAAGGGACGATGGATGGGGCAATGTACAATCAAATCTTGGGTAAGAACCTTCTTCCCTCAGCCAGGGCAATGAAAATGGGTCATGGATGGGTGTTCCAGCATGACAATGACCCAAAACACACGGCCAAGGCAACAAAGGAGTGGCTCAAGAATAAGCACATTAAGCTCCTGGAGTAGCCAGTCTCCAGACCTTAATCCGATTGAAAATCTGTGGAGGGAGCTGACAGTTTGAGTTGCCAAACATCAGCCACCAAACCTTAATGACTTGGAGTGGATCTGCCAAGAGGAGTGGGCCAAAATCCCTCCTGAGATGTGTGCAAACCTGGGGGCCAACTACAGGAAATGTCTGACCTCTGTGACTGCCAACAAGGGATTTGCCACTAAGTACGAAGTCATGTCTTGTGAAGGAGATCAAATACTTATTTCCCTCATGAACATGCAAAAAAATGCATTTCATTTGAATTTTTTTTGCTATTCTGTCTCTCAGCGTTACAACCATTCGATTTTTAGACTGATCACTTCTTTGTGAGTGGGCAAACATTCAAAATCAGCAGGGGATCAAATACTTATTTCCTTCACCTTTTTTTAATTGGCTATTCACTTTTTCTTGGTATGGCTGGAATTTTGCTTTAAATTATTTTGATTATTCATGGGGATGCATCCAATGTGGCAAGCCCAGAATACTGCAGTGTGCCATCATCCTCCGGTAGAAGGTCACATATTGTCTTCGTTTGAAATGAAAACTTCACAGGCTGTGTGTTTTATTGAGAAAACAAAATCAATTCTCAGAGGCATGGCAGCGGCTGGACTGTGATTAGCCCTACATCTGTATTGTGATTATGCCAGATAAGGCCATCCACTGTTGCAGAGCGCTGAGTGCAAGTGTCGGGAATGGCACTTGAATCATCAGACATTGCCGCATGATTGAAGCAATTGTATTGCCACGGCAACCTCCATCAAATTACTGAATGGAGGGATATTAGGGGTTATTAGCATGAAGAATTATGTGTTTTCAAGATCAAACGTATAAAATCCATTCAATTGAACGCAGCTAGTCTAAGCAGTTACTGAATATGTAATTGCATTCACTGATGGTGTAATCGTCTTGAAGGGTCATAATATAAAGAAAAAAACAACAAAAAAACAAAAAGCAGAGAATTATGTTGTATTCATTACTTCTCACAATAATCAACACCACAAAAATAACTTTTCAGCACTATGGTTTGAGAGGAACATGTTTGCATTCCCATATATGTAATGATAATTGGAGCAGGTCCTTAGAAAATGACACAACACCATTTACTAGCCCTATTATCCCTAATTACAGTACTGAAATGTGAATATCTGATTGGCTGCTATGTGTTATAGTGTATCACTGCTCTTCAAAATACAGCAGTTGCTTGTCAAAACCCAACACTACAATGCAGGTATCTTCCCATAGCTCCAGATCCCTGCTTCACCACCATAGGAACCTCAAAACCCCAAAAGACATTTAAGGCCTCCATGTAAAATGGAGGATGAATAGCATACCACTATGTGCTGGACACTGACATACATTAATGTAAATGTGAACCCTCACCAAACACCCCATTCAGCTTACAATAGAAATTAAAAGGCAAAACTTCTGTGAGATTATATATATATTTGGCACAATGCAGTCAGGCAAGTACCGTTCTCCTGGCAACCGCCAAACCCAGACACATCTTTTGGATTGCCAGCCATATAATCGTGATTCGTCACTCCCGAGAACATGTCTTTGCTGCTCTAGATTCCAGTGGCGGCATGCTTTACACCACTACATCTGACGGTTTGCATTGCACTTGGTGATGTAAGGCTTGGATGCAGCTGCTCGGCCATGGAAAAGCATTCCATGAAGCTCTCTACTCACTGTTGTGCTAAGCTGAAGGCCACACAAAGTGTGCAGGGCGATAGCAAAGAATATGAAAACATATATATATATATATATATATATATATATATATTATTCTATCTTTTCATGTGACAACACTGAAGAAATGACACTTTGTTATACAAGCTGTACACTCACTACTTTACATTGTAGCAAAGTGTCATTTCTTTAGTGCCAGTGGTTTAGACATTAATGGCTGTGTGATGAGTTATTTTGAGGGGACAGCAAATTTACATGTTATACAAGCTGTACACTTACTACTTTACATTGTAGCAGTGTAAATGTGCTGTCCCCTCAAAATAACTCATCACACAGCCATTAATGTCTAAACCGCTGGCAACAAAAGTGAGTACACCTCTAAGTGAAAATCTCCAAATTGGGCCCAAAGTGTCAATATTTTGTGTGGCCACCATTATTTTCCAGTACTGCCTTAACCCTCTTGGGCATGGAGCTCACCAGAGCTTCACGGGTTGCCACTGGAGTCCTCTTCCACTCCTCCATGACGACATCATGGAGCTGGTGGATGTTAGATACCTTGCGCTCTTCCACCTTCAGCTTGAGGATGCCCCACAGATGCTCAATAGGGTTTAGGTCTGGAGACATGCTTGGCCAGTCCATCAACTTTACTCTTAGCTTCTTTAGCAAGGCAGTGGTCGTCTTGGAGGTGTGTTTGGGGTCATTATGTTGGAATACTGCCCTGTGGCCCAGTCTCCGAAGGGAGGGGATCATGCTCTGCTTCAGTATGTCACAGTACATGTTGGCATTCATGGTTCCTTCAATGAACTGTAGATTCCCAGTGCCGGCAACACTCATGAAGCCCCAGATCATGACACTCCCACCACCATGCTTGACTGTAGGCAAGACACACTTGACCTTGTACGCCTCACCTGGTTGCCGCCACACACGCTTGACACCATCTGAACCAAATCAGTTTATCTTGGTCTCATCAGACCACAGGACATGGTTTCAGTAATCCCTGTTCTTAGTCTGCTTGTCTTCAGCAAACTGTTTACGGGCTTTCTTGTGCATCATCTGTAGAAGAGGCTTCCTTCTAAGATGACAGCCATGCAGACCAATTTGATGCAGTGTTCGGCGTATAGTCTGAGAACTGCAGGCTAACCCCCCACCCCTTCAACCTCTGCAGCAATGCTGGCAGCACTCATACGTCTATTTCCCAAAGACAACCTCTGGATATGACGCTGAGCATGTGCACTCCACTTCTTTGGTCAACCATGGTGAGGCCTGTTCTGAGTGTATCATGTCCTGTTAAACTGCATATGGTCTTGGCCACCATGCTGCAGCTCCGTTTCAGGGACTTGGCAATCTTCTTATAGCCTAGGCCATCTTTAGGTAGAGCAACCATTCTTTTTTTTCATATCCTCAGAGTTCTTTGCCATGAGGTGCCATGTTGAACTTCCAGTCACCAGTATGAGAGAGTGAGAGCGAAAACACCAAATTTAACACACCTGCTCCCCATTCACACTTGAGACCTTGTAACACTAACGAGTCACATGATACTGAGGAGGGAAAATGGCTAACTGGGCCCAATTTGGACATTTTCACTTAGGGGTGTACTCACTGTTGTTGCCAGCGGTTTAGACATTAATGGCTGTGTGTTAAGTTATTTTGAGGGGACAGCAAATTTACACTATTATACAAGCTGTACACTCACTACGTCACATTGTAGGAAATTGTCAACTCTTTAGTGCTGTCACACGAAAAGATATAATAAAATATTTACAAAAGTGTGAGGGGTGTACTCACTCCTGTGAGATACTGTATGTGTGTGTGTGTGTGTGTGTGTATATATATATATATATATATATATATATATATATATATATATATATATATATATATATATATATCTGCATAACAGGCTTGGAGAAGTGGAGGTGGAGAAGAAGCTGTACACTGATCTTCCTAGTGAGTGGCTGTGCAAGGGGGTCATGCCAGCACAAGTCTGACCATTGGAGGACAGACAGCTTGTGCACCCAGCACAGCCAGAAAACTGAGCACACTGGGATGATGTGCTCTTATGCCTAGACTGGTCAATTTGAAATAAAGCAGAGGGAATGGCAGGGACACCAGGGATTTCACACAAAGGAAGAAATACAAAGATAACAGAACACTTTTTAAAACAAGTGCAACAGACCAATATCAGGAATATGAAATGGTGCAGTAACATATTCTTTAAATACAGGTCTCAATTTGGAGCCTGCAGTGTCCCAAAGAGTGTTCTCTGTGTAACATGGCAGAGATTGGTGGAGTGGTTGATTACATTACTGAGCAATCCCTTCGGTTAGCCACTCCCCCTTCCATTTGTTTATGGGGGATTTATACATGCTATAATGTTAAAGGGTAGAGTGGCAGCGCCTATAACTGCCTCACCACCCTCCACTGTTCCTCGAGTCCACCAATGTCAAACCTCCACCCAGATAGATGACATCACTATCCCCCATGAGGCAGTTTTCCTGGCAGTGTCTGACTGGTGATTGGCCACTCAGACCCAAGTACTGTCACATGGGGGAGGACGCATATATAAGGAAGTGCGGCCAACCAATCATAATGTCCTGATGAAGTCACGAGGTCATGTGACGCAACGCGTCGACGGCATTCACGGGTGACGTACTTCCGGCGTGGCGCCATTTTTGAATACCTACTAGCGCTTTTTTCATGCAGAACACCTTGTACATTGGATTCTACCTTGATATTTGCTTCCTACCTGATGCAAGCTTCATCTATGTGAGTGCACTTTTGTCTTCCTTGACTTTATATACCATTAAACAGTAATACACTATGGAGATTGTGTTCTCTCTCTGTTTTATGGGCATATGATTTTTATGAGAGTGCTAAGTTGCCTGTTGACCGGTCCAGTGGATCTATGAATAGTGATTGCCTGCTGACATCGTCTGGATTTTAGAGCGGTTGCTTTGAGGATCCAGAGGAGAGTTTATTTGCTTTGTGGCCCTGCAGGGTCATGAAGTTTAGGTGAGAGGCCATTACAGCCATTTTTTTGGGGTTCACATTGAGGGTGTGCTGACATCCTCATCGTGCATGAACCGAAAGATAACTACACTGATTTATGGACTGTTTTGTCACTTAATTATTTAAATGTGATGTGTGTCTCACTAAGTGTGTTTTTTATCTGATCCCTCATTAGGGATTCACATTTGTGTGGATTAATATAAGTGTCATATCAAGACACTTGAGGGTCACGATTATTATATCCCCATGTGGATTGGGGTCATTTTTTGTGATCATTAATAGGTCTGGTCCTTTAGACCTTTTTTATCTGTTTTATATTGTCTATGTTCATATATTGTTTATTACCGATGATTGTTTATCTTATCAGCGCTGCATCATTATTATGTTTATGTGACGGTAGACCTATATGGTATAGGATGGGATGCTAGCTTTGTTCTAATATCTGCATATTGTTTTTGTCCCACATAAGAGCGCAGGTGGATCTTGTTAATTTTAGGGGGAGGATGAATGATCCCCTAAAACAGGGAAGCCAAGCTCATGTGTTCCAACAGAGTGGCAAAGGAAAGTGAATTGGCGACTACATATTGATAAGAAGGTAGGGGTCAATCAGGAGGCACTGTCACTTTAGGATGTAAACCAGTCTAAAGCTGACCATCTGCTTTGATAAGGAAACCAGTACCCTAATCGTAATGATCTAGGTCAGTGGTCGGCAAGCCGCGGCTTGCGAGCCACATGCGGCTCTTTACGCGCTTTAATGCGGCTCTTGTGTGCCGGGCGCCCGCTCCCCTCCCTCCTCTCGGGCGGCAGGGACTCTGCAGCGTGATCCAAAAAAAAAACAGCCAGGGCAGCGCGCTCAAATGCAATGATTGGCCAGTCTCGCTGCCACTCACATCCTGATAGCCAGTGATTGGCTGTCAGGATGTGTGTAATCGGGGCAGCGTGACGAACATGAGAGGAGCTAGGCTCCTCTCACTGTCCGCCCTGAAGACCGGAATGGCGCGGGAACACGGCGAGAGGAACGCGCGGAGCAAAGGTAAGTGAATTGACACAGGGGGGACTTGGCTTACTACTTGCTACTTACTTACTACTACTATATGAGGGATGAATTAATATGGGGGATGAATTACTATGGGGGATGAATTACTATATGAGGGATGAATTACTATATGGGGGATGAATTACTATAAAAACTTATTGAAACTAAAAACAGTGTACCATCCTATGTATTTTCAGTTTTAAAAATGTGGCTCTCAAAATAAATTTCAATCGTGGTTTTGGCGAGATTTGGCTCAGTTGAAAAAAAAGGTTGCCCACCACTGATCTAGGTGAATGCTCAGCTTCATGCTTTTGCAATGGGGGAGAGAGAGAACGAAATATGCATGCCTTCAAAGAGAGCACTTGTTTCCATGATGCTGGTTGCGAGTCCAACGTACTGTACATCCCAGATCCAAGGTAGGATGGGACTGATCTCATACAATAGGAGTTTTTCACTCAGGCTGAAGCAGTCACTAGACTATGGCATTTAAAGAATATGTAAACCCAACATTTCATATCCCTAATGTGTGCCTGCGGTACCATGTACTTGTATGTAAAAGTATCCTTTTCTCTTTGTATTGCTTCTTTTGTGTGAAATCAGTGGTGATCCTGCCAGTCCCTCTACTTCCCTATTAAAAACTGACCACACTAGGCATGAGACCACAGCATAGTCAGGTCTCTAGCTATGGTGGGAACGCAGCCTGCTCTCCTCCAATGATCAGGCTTAACCGGACATGCAGCCCCCCCACACACACACAAACACAACCATTCATTGGGAAGTTCAGTGTACTAGTCGTTTTCCTCCCCCCACTTATCTGTGCAGTTGAAAACAGCGTGTATGTGATCACCTATAAAAAGAGAAAAAAATATTTATGATGTATTTTATATCTAGACATTAATGTTTTGCTTTTCATTTCTATTTTAAACTGAATGGGTTGTTTTTACAGGGTGAGGGTTTACATATACTTTAAGCTAAGCACCAATTTTGAAAGCTGCAGTGTTTTCAAAATTACCGGGGCCCTTTGACTGCATGGTACACTTTGTTACAAGGGTGAACTTAGCCTTTAAAGTGAAATCAAAAAGTCCTTGTTAAAGATTCAACCAAATATCCTTGTTAAATAGAAATCAATTATGCCTATGATTATATGTGCTCTTCAAAGTTGCATAATGCTCATGGAAGTGCACGGCAAATAAGGTTCATGGTCCAGGGGAAGAAAAAAACAAAACAAAAAAATCCTTCAGACAATTTTCAGCAAAATCTGCCAGTTTTTCTGCCTGCTTTCTCAGCCAATGGCAGTTATTTTTCTTGCTCTTTTCTTGTACTGCATTCTTAGTATTTGTGCTATTTAAAAAGAAAGAAGACCCTTCTATGAAGAGCCTAAGGGGAAAAACAAAACAAGCACCAACTAAAGAGCACTTAAGGCACAAAGTGAAATCCATCAGTGAATTCTAGAGCTATTCAAGAAACAATGCCGTTGTGTTGCAGTCAGGAGGTTACGTTGTTCTGAAGAATTCTAGCTAATCTACAGCTATATTTTACAGAGCTCCTGACATGCAGGATCAGCGTAACTGCTACTTGAATCTGTGCTCCTGAATCTTCTCTTTTTGCTTAACCCAGTGAAGTGATTCTTTTCAGGTGATACACAGAGATGAAAAAAATCCTCCTACATATGTTGTACCTGTTTATCTATTGAATCTTTCCCCTGCTTCCATTCAAAGTGCAGAATTTTCACAGCATCTCTTAGCTATGAAAAGCAGGGGGTGGGGAACTGAAGTCACATCAGTGAGGAGAGCTCTGGGAGCTGGAAGGAAGGACGGGACCCCCCCCCCTTTCACACAGCACACAGGAACAAAGCTGAAACTATCAATCCCCGGCTGTGCACTCTCCTGTCACTATTTTTCTCTTGGTGTCAGGAAAATTCATCAGAAGTGATTCATGCTTATAGTAGAAGAAAGATGTAGTGGACAGAAATGACACTTAGTGCTCTGGCTTGAGACAAGTACATATTATAGAGGGATAAGCTTTGTCAATATATCATGTCTGAGGTTTCCATCTCCTTTAAAGTGGAAGTAAACTCCCACTGGACACTTGTACCTACAGGAAAGCTTATATTAAAGTTTACCTGTATGTACAAGGAATATCTCCTAAACATGCACCATTTAGGAGATATTCAGTGTCCCTGCAGCCAATGATGTCACCAAGCATGCGCTCTGAAGGAACGGCATACCCAGCATACTCTGCAAATCCTGATTGGCACCCAGCAGATTTAGCAGCACCTGTTATTCCCCCCATTCACAGTCCAATCCAGAATTCAGGTGGAAACAGCAAATTTAACCACTCCCCTTGATTTTTTGATTGATTGTGGACCAAATAAATCTATATACCGACCAGTACATCGCCGCCAACCCAAATACAACTCTTGCTAGGCAATGCACATGGAAACCTATCAGGAATACCAAATGTAAAACCATTTTGGGCCTAACCCTTAACATGGGCATTACAAAAAAGAATGAATTGCGGTCATATTGGTCCACAGACTCAAACAACATATGCCCAATTCATCTGCTGCAATGGCCACGAAAAAAATAAGGTGATAATGCATTTCATGCATTTTAGTGTTAATACCCTCTGTTGTCCTCAGGGTGACCCCGAATATGATCAGCTCTACAAAATTCAGCTTCCCAAACTACCTCCCTGAGAAATTTGCAGGTATGTATATGCCCCAACAAAATATCTGCATAGATGAGTCCCTCATACATTTCACTGGCCGCTTTGCAATCAAGCAATATCTCCCCACAGCAACATGCCAGATCTGGGGTCAAAATGTATCAGCTCTGTGAGAGGGCCACAGGCTATACATACAATTTTATGAGGAAAAAGACAGTGAAGTAGAGCCATCAAACTGTCCAGACTACATAGAGAGCAGTGACAAGATTGTGTGGTGTGTCGTCTTTGTTCCGTAAGGGGTACTATTTATACATGGACAACTTCTATGCGAGCGTGCCATTATTTAGACACTTATTCAATCTTAGAATTGGTTGCTGTGGCACCATGCGACCTAATCACAGGGGCTTCCCTCAAAAGCTTGTAAACATCTGACTACGACAAGAGGAGAAAGCCTTCATGCGCAATGGAGAACTTCTCGCAATGAAGTGGAAGGACAAACGGGATGTTTTCTTCCTGTCTTCCATACATGAAGATAGGACAGTCCAAATTTGTACAGCTTCTGGTGTTGAGAAGACTCTCTGTGTCCATAACTACAACTGTAATATGGGAGGGGTGGACTTCAACGATCAAATGATGAAGCCGTACAGAGTCCCCTGCAGAGTCAGACACTAGTACAAAAAAGTGTCTATTTATTTATTTCAACTAGCTATATAACAATGGTGTGCTTTACAATGCAGCTGGAAGGAGTGGATCCTTCCTAAAATTTCAGGAAGCAATCATCACTTCCCTTTAGTATCCAGGGCTGCAACACAAATCCAGACGCATGACTGCATGAGAGGCATTTTCCTAATGTCCTCTTCCTGGTACCCTAAAAGCCACCCCAAAAATGTTGTGTCTGCGGAAGAATAGGATGAGATACCCGTTATTTATGTCTCTCCTGTCCTGGCCAACCTGGTCTCTGCATCAAGGACTGCTTCCATCGCAACCACACACTAGTGCAGTATTAGTAGAGGGTACAATGTGGCACAGTCTAGGGAAAACAATTTACACGCAAGGGTCTCGTTAGATAGTCAGGAAACTGACTGTCCCATTTTGAGAGACCCTAAAATCAAAGGCTGGAAAGTTTACAGTTACAGATCTGATAAGTTACAAAAAAATGTTAGGTAAAAATAAAAAATTTTAATTTCTGTTTTATTGAGTTAATGTTATACTGTTACTGAGTTTTATTACTAACTGTTATTGTTTCCTTTGTAGAAATGCCAATCAGCTGCTGCACTGGTCTGTAGCACTTATTCTGACAGCAGCAGTGTTGCTCTGAGAATACATACATCAGTGATCAGTGCTTGCAGCGCTGCAGAAGAAGATTTCCCATCTGCAGTTATTTAAAAAAAAAAAAAGTGTATGCCCAAGCATAAGGGGCCTGGGGTGGTCAGTGGGCAGATTACTCCTTTTTTCACTTTTTTCTGGAAGAGATTTCTTTTTCTTTATCCAAATTGATTAACCCTTTGAGGACCGTAAGATTTTGGAACGCCAAAAGAATCAATTTTTTTGTTTTTAAAGTTCGTACACTTCAGTTGCTGTAACTAAGTCATTTCATGAAATAATTGGCAAAAAGTTAGATCCATTTGTTGTTTGTTGATAAGAACTAATATTTTGACTCAAACCAAAAAAAAAAAAAAAGAGTTTTAAGTTCTTAATCAGATGATACACGCAATTAAAAACCTGGGACAAATACGTCCCTTGGTCCTCAAAGGGTTAATGTGAATGAAGGAATGTTACGTTGTTTTTTTCCACTCATGTATGCCCAGCATTAGGAGCGTGGGGTGGTCAGCAAACAGTAGCTCCTATGCTTTGGAGGAATCCGTTATGCGCCGTACACACGATAAGAATATCGGACGAATGATCATCTGTTTCTTTTTGCATGGTAATCTCCATATTGAAAAAGAAAAGGTAAATGTACGAAAGAAAAGAACTTTGAAAGTGAAGTAATGTATTCTGTTGTATTTTCAGGTGACTACTGTGCTGATTAAACGAAAACCGTACGATCTGGTATTGTACGAGAAACATTTTCGCACTTGTCCCTTCAGATATTGTCGCATGAATTGTCATGATCGGCTCTCAAAAACTGTGTACTAACGATCAGATTATCAGACGATCAGTCCCCATACGATTTTCTTATTCGGTTCTTTTTTTTTTCGTTCATCTCACAGGCTGCCCCAAAAAAAAAAAAAAACAAACATTACGTGTATGTCCAGCATTAAAAGGGTGGGTGGATGTGTGGCGGAAGCTTCTAATGTCTAATGACACGACAGTTCCCAGCTGTTTTCTGGGAGGCATGCCGAGTCCACTAAAGATTTTTTGCCACAAGTGTTTTAAAAATGAAAAAAGAAAATGTTTTTATTTACACAAAGTTGTCATTTTAATAAGATATTTCACAGAGGTAAAACCCTCTGGATCTCAAGTGGTTAAGGAGTCTCTGCATGATTAACAAACATAATACTTATTTCATGAAAACTAACGGTCCACAGAAAAAGTATTTCATAAATGGAACAGTTTACTGTGAACAAATAGCCTTCATGAATGAAATAACATGAAAGCCATACTAAAACCGTAATACCTCACAGCATGTAGGCCGGTGACAACTGGTATAAGTTATGACACTGCAGCCACCATGCTGATTAGAAGACTACTACAGAGAGAGTTTGATGATCAGTCCTCCCATCTGAAAATAAAGAAAAAAAATGATGAAGGGTTAAAAAAAAAAAAAAAAAAAAAAAAAAAATCACACTCCTCTTGTCTGCCATTATTGTAGTCTTTCATGCAGGATAAAATGAGCTCTGTGATCCACTTCTATTCTTTACCAAAGAGGGTTGGGTAAACTTTGAAGGATTTGGTATGGAAGACTAACATGGGTGGGAAATCCCAGAGCATAAACGTTGCTAGGCAAAGCACAGCACTTTCCTGGGCCTTGGATGCAATTGTTCCAATGGTGTCATTAAAGGAGATGGATGGATTTCAAATCCCTATTCATAACTTCTCTTGTGAAGGGAGGTTTGTGGTTTCAAGTGCCTATCTTGTAGCTTATTATAGATAGGAAAACCCACTAGGAAGGTTCACATTCACATGCAAAAACATAAAAGCACTTCTACAAATAAGCCAACCACTGACACTTCAACAACCTACACATTTTCTCAGTTGGGCTGGATGGGTTTGGATTCAGTACTCTAAAGCTGGCCATACAATATTATTTATATATTTTCAGACATTTGGATGAATTAAATAAAAAAATTAAAACCTAACAAAATTCCTCTATCGACACAAAGTGGAACTTCCCTGCCAGGACAAGTGGGGATGGCCACACACTGATCACAATTTAGCCAGTCCCTGCTGACCTGGAAGAATTTTGTTTATTGTGTGGCTAGCTTAATCAGTGAAAACAAATGTTCCGAGAATAATATATATTTTTGCACCGTGAGATTCCCCTGTGGTTCTCGCACCCACAAACGTGCTGCAGGTTCAGATGTGTGCGGGGGGTGTTAAGAATGAATGGCAAGCCTGCGCGTCTCCAAAGAGAAGCGCAATTTGACTGCGGGTGGGGGAACAGCTCCGATTCCTGCAACCACCTGCTCCAGTGTGGTCAAGTGTGAACCTAGCCTTATAGCATGGAGTTGGGGGTGACTGCTTTTATGGCTAGCTTAAGTAGGATCGGTGACCAGAACAACTTATTTCAGGTGAAAAACTCTGTATTAGGGTTGAGGCACACTGGTGTACAATATGCTCTATTCAGATCCATCATTTATAATCAGAGAATAAAAGTAATTAGACTCATTAAATCAGAGAGAGTGAGCTATGGGCCCATGGACACTGGTCCTTTTTGTGCGCAAACAGTCCTGCATAGAAGTGTATTTCAAGCTGTACGCATGTAAAGTTAGTGCTAACGTTTATATGTGTACAGCATAGATGAACCCTATTGGCTGCCACCCTGGCTTGGGGGCATCATGCAATATATAACCATGTGTAAATAATGGTGGAAGCATGAAGGACTCATTCCAGGAGAGATATAAAAATCAACAGTGTGTTGGCGATGGCACTGCCGCTTCCTACACATTTTTGATATTAACTCCTTGGCGCTGACAGTATACCTCTCTGTATGCAGCCTCTCAGTGGCTGGGCCTTGATGCCGAGAGGACGCACATTTACGTACCCAATGCAAACAAATATATGCCACTTCAGGCACATTTATTGGCGCCTCACGGAAAGGACCCGATCATTACTTGCGATTGGGAGCGTTCCAATCATGTGACAGCCAATCACGGGAGTCACATGACCCCCCCTGGTTTTACAAACCCCTAAAAGGGTCAGCAGGCGCCAGCACCAAGGGGTTAGCATGTTGACCCACAACAATGGTGGTGG
Source organism: Staurois parvus (assembly GCF_062004578.1). Lineage (NCBI taxonomy): Eukaryota > Metazoa > Chordata > Amphibia > Anura > Ranidae > Staurois > Staurois parvus. The sequence continues at coordinate 12,937,706 of NW_028317933.1, forward strand.
CCAATAGGATCAATTTGTGTTGCAAACATGTGAATATTAACTGTGTACCAAACACTTTTTACGCAGGATCCTGCTGCCTGCAAATAACAATACAATACAAACAATACACTCTTGCGCATGCGCCCTTAGAAAGTCAGAATATAATGAGAGGATTTATATAGATCTAAAAGCAGTCAGAATAGGGATTGTCAGGTTATTTATTTCATTTTTTGTATCTCATTTCGGAGATTTCCTCTTAGCACAGTGACTAAATGGTTAGCACTTCCGCCTGGTAGTACTAGGTTTGTTGGTCCGAATTCCAACCATGGCACCACCTGCTTGGAGTTTGCATGTTCTCCCTGAGCCTGCGTGGGTTTCCTCCGGGTACTACGGTTTCCTCCCACACTCCGAAAACATGCTGGTAGGTTAATTGACTCCTGTCTAAATTGTCCCTAGTATGTGTATGTATGAATGTGAGTTAGGGACCTTAGATTGTACGCCCCTTGAGGGTTAGGGACTGATGTGAATGTACAATATATATGTAAAGCACTGTGTAAATTGACGGCGCTATATAAGTACCTGAAATATATAAATAATAAATAAAGACTTTCGCTCTAGGAAACACAACAGAAAGTGAAAGGAAATGCTGCCTTAGTTGTCACCAGAACAGGTGTTCCAGATGGAAGATTTGCCAACCATTCCTGTTCTGACGACAACTATAAAAAATTTGATTTTCCATCACTTCGCTCTGGGTGACAGTTGTCTTCAGTACATAGAGAGAGACTGAATCCACCCAGCAGGGACACAGCAAAGGGGAGATCACTGAAGTAGCGGTGATTGGATGAGGCAAAGAGTGTGATGTCACTGCTCCGCTTCTCTACAGTTTCCAATCAGAGAACACTTTGCATTCATCTAGAGTATGCAAAGCATCCTCTGACACCTATGCCAAGTGGCCAAACTCCTGTGTTCACAATGCATCAAGCCAACTGCTCAGTATGGGACCAGCAAGTGGAGATCACTCGAGTAGCGGTGTCTACTGCAGTGGATTTATAGGTTCCAGGGGTACCAGCCAGGTATGTTATAAAGATAATAACACTTGTCCAAGCAAGACCAACGTAACTATATAAAAATATACCATACCTAGAATTCGTCTTTAAAAGAAAGTTGTACAAATGCTTTAATTTTTTCCTTTTTAACAATCTTTGGCTCTTATGCTAATCCATTGGCTTTCCAAATAATTACCCTGAATACAAATGCAGTCCAAGAGTTCTGACTTCACTCTGACTTTCTAACCCGCTTGCTTTAGGTAAGTCATCAAAGTACTGAAGTACATCAATGACAGACAGCATTCTCAAAAGAAGCTTAGCCATGGCAGCCCCCATATTTTTCATGGTCTATTGGATACGAGTCTAAAGTGTTTATTTTGATTTTAAACAAGCCATTTACCAATTGTAGGATGAATATTGACTTTTTCAACAGCTGGCAGGTGGGTGGCATTGAGTGTTTCTCTAACTGTGATCATTTTGTTTATAATGCTGGTAGGAGTTGTTAACGTGTGAAGTTACAAAATGTTTTATATGGATGCTCAGAAGAGACTATGCGAGTGCAGATTCCTGCTTAGCTTGAAATCGATTGTTTGGTCATGTGACACAATATGTATAATGGTTTGCAATAAATATAGGGTTGAGGTGATCAATATTTAGTCCACATGATAAAAAAATTAGCTAGAGTTCTGCTGCAGGTGACATCTGAAAGAAATGCTAGCTCTGAGCCAGTATTACTGGTCCTTTTATTTTTTATAGCAGTATATTTCCTTCGTGGCAGTGATGAATCCGCAAACAGCTGCCACCGGGGATCAGGAGCCTCAGGTTCAGATTCTCAAGCTATAAATTACACTTGCACTTTGCTGCAACATTTGCCTGAAAACAAAATTTTTAGGTGGCTTTCACATTTTTCTTGTTTTCTGTTCCATATTTTGCTCTTGGCATTTCACATTTGTAAAAGTGTCCTCTAGTGGTATCTATATACCAAGGAGTGTTATCAATCAGGTCAGTTCTGGCCTGAAGACCTGAGAGAGCAAGGTAATCTAGCACAGCCACTGTGTCGTACTACCAAGCAGGAAGCAGAGCCTGCATATGTAATATATAGAGCTACTACTGTACACCAGTATATGCACAAACCCCCCCCCCCCCCCGATATCCATCCCACTCATCACAGCAAATGGAAGCTCTGGGTGTAATGAATACATCTATAAAGTGGTCAATCTATATAAACACTGCTCAAAAAAATTAAAGGAACACTTTGAAAACACATCAGATCTCAATGGGAAAAAACATAATGTTGGATATCTATACTGATATGGACTGGGTAATGTGTTAGGAACGTAAGCATGCCCCATCGTTTCATGGAAATTTAAATTATCAACCTACAAAAGACACCCCGAAAATCAAAGTGAAAAAATGATGCAGCAGGTTAGTCCAATTTGCTGAAATTTCATTTCAGCAACTCAAAATGGTACTCAGTAGTTTGTATGCATGCCTGACAACGTCCAAGCAAGCTCCTAATGAGACGACGGATGGTGTCCTGGAATATTTCGTCCTAGATCTTGACCAGGGCATCACTGAGCTCCTAGACAGTTTGTGGTGCAACCTGGCGGCATTGGATGGACTGAAACATGTCATCCCAGAAATGTTCTATTGGATTTAGGTCAGGCGAGAGTAGCAGCCAATCAATTCCTTCATTCTCCAGGAACTGCTTGCATACTCTCGCCGCATGAGGCCAGACATTGTCATGCACCAGGAGGAACCCAGGACCCACTGCACCAGTGAAGGGTCTGACAATGGGTCCAAGGATTTTATCCTGAAACCTAATGGCAGTCAGGGTGCCATTGTCTAGCCTGTAGAGGTCTGTGTGTCCTCCATGGATATACCTGGATATACCTCCTCAGACCATCACTGACCCACAACCAAAACGGTTATACTGATCTTACAGGCAGCATAACATTCTCCATGGCTTCTCCAGGCCCTATCTCATCTGTCACATGTGCTCAGGGTGAACCTGTTCTCATCTGTGAAAAGCAAATAGCACCAGTGGTGGACCTGTCAATCTTGGTGTTCAATGGCAAATGCCAATCAAGTTCTATGGTGCCAGGCTGTGAACACGGTGCCCACTGGAGGCCGTTGGGCCCTCAGGCAACCCTCATGAAGTCTGTTCCTGTTTCTTTGGTCAGAGACATTCACACCAGTGGCCTGCTGGAGATCATTTTGTAGGGCTCTGGCAGTGCTCATCCTGTTCCTCCTTGCACAAAGGAGCAGATACCAATCCTGCTGATGGGTTAAGGAGCTTCTACGGCCCTGTCCAGCTCTCCTAGAGTAACTGTGTCTCCTGTAATCTCCTCCATGCTCTTGACACTGTGCTGGGAGACACAGAAAATCTTCTGGCAATGGCACGTATTGATGTGCCATCCTGGAGGAGTTGGACTGCCTGTGCCACCTCCGTAGGGTCCAGATATCTACTCATGCTACCAGTAGTGACACTGACCCTAGCCAAATGCAAAACTAGTGAAAAACAATCAGAAAAAATGAGTAGGGAAAAAAATGTAAGTGGCCTTCACCTGTAAAACCATTCCTGAATTGGGGTTGTCTCATTGTTGCCCATCTAGTGCACCTGTTGTTAATTTCATTAACACCAAAGCAGCTGAAACTGATAACAACCCCCTCTGCTACTTAACTTACCAGATCAATATCCCAGGAGTTTAATTGACTTGATGCTATACTCTGATTAAAAAGTGTTCCTTTAATATCATTGAGCAGTGTATCTTCTAAGTCTCCTCCTACCTATCTCAGTGCACCTTTAATGTTACTGACATCGCTATCTCCTCTTCCTTGTTTCATGGCGGTGCCCCAAGACTATCCTCAAACCTCTTCTTTTCTCCATCTACACCTCTTTTCCTAGTCAGTTGATAGCGCCCCATGGCCTCCAATACCATCAATGCCAATGAAACCTAAATATATATCTATTTCTCAGCTCACCCCTCCAGTCTCGTCACACATCACTAATTTACTAGGTGATATATCAGTATGGATCTTGCATCGCAAACAAAATCTGTCTAAAACTAAGCTTAGAATATTCCCGATCCCCCCCATGTCCCCACATCTCCTAAACTTTTCTTTGAAGATCAATAGCCCAACTGTCAGTCCGTCACTCATGCTAGGGTGCTAGGTGTAATCCTGGGCTGACCTCTCCTTGCAGTGCCACATTCAATCACTGGACAGAACTTACTGCCATATCCCCCATTCACAACAGTGAGTTTTCCCCTGTGTTTGCGGTCACGTTGGCATGAACAACAATGGAAATCATATTATTCTCCATAGTGCCTGTTCAAAGAAACGCAGTACAGTGCAGCCCATTTTTTTTAAAGGTGCAGATGCTTTTTTTTAAAGCAGCACAGCATGTTTTTTGCCCCATAGCCTTCAATGAGAATGCTTGGACAGCACATGTAAATGCATTTTTGGATAAGTTTTGTCTAAAATCCAGTCTCCTACAAAAAAAAAATGCCTGGACCTTGAAAATGCACCAAATATGCGTGTAAAAACGCACTACCAAAAAAGCACTGAAAAATGCATGATTATGCAGCAGCACTAGTGTGAATCTAGGCCTACCCTCCATAACATTTCCTTTTTAACAAACGGAACAACAAAGATAGTAATTCCGTCTCTCCTCATCTCTTGCCTTGACTACTGCAAGCTGCTACTACACTCACTCTTTACCAACAACTCAGTACCCCCACCCCTCTCTGTCAATCCCTCCCTGGGCTTCCACTCACCCAATCAATAAAGTTCAAAAGACTAACAACATACAACGCCATACGCAACTCTACCCTAAGCTACATCACTAACCTCATCTCAAAATATCACCCAAACCGTCCACTTTGTTCCTCCCAAGAGCTTCTGCTCTCTAGCTCCTCCCATGCTTAACTCCATGATTTTTCCCAAATCTCTCCCAACCTCTGTAACTCTCTACCCCAGCCTGTGTGGCTCTCTGCTACTCTGTCTGTTTTTAGGCAATCCCTGAAAACTCATCTGTTCAGGGAAGTCTATCCAGCCTCTAACTAAAGCTGCACGTTTTTTTCTCCAACTCATCTATAGTAGGTATTGCTTTCTGTATCACATGCCCCCATTTTAGATTGTAAGGTCTCATAAGCAGGGCCCACCTAAACCTCTTATATTGAATTGTATTGTAAAAGTATCCCCTCCCTTTAGGCCTCATTCACATCAGCACATAGCAGGAACTCACATTTCTACTCACTTTTTTCAAACTTTTCATGCATTGCTGGGCATCACGAATAGGCATTCACTTGAATGGGCTGCCCTACACGCAACATATGACCCAAAGAAGCAGCTGTACTTTTTTGGAGCTGAGTGTGGAGCATTCTTTTACTGCGCTTTTTGATGCGTTTGTTGCGCAACATGCAACAAAGCAAACACGCCCCCGCTACCAGTGCTTGTGGTGCCATTAAGATTTAATGGCAACACGGTGCGATATGCATTACCTGTGCGGTTCACCACGCAATCTGAAACACAGGAATGTGAATGGGGCCCTATATTGTAAAATGCTGTGTAAACTGAGGACTCTATATAAGAAGAAAAAAAAAACGTGTTGTAATCATAAAAAGACATCTGATTTGTGGTTCAGACAGAAAATATATACAGTGGGGATCGAAAGTTTGGGCACCCCAGCTAAAAATTTGCATTAATGTGCATAAAGAAGCCAAGGAAAGATGGAAAAATCTCCAAAAGGCATCAAATTACAGATTAGACATTCCTATAATATGTCAACAAAAGTTAGATTTTATTTCCATCATTTACACTTTCAAAATAACAGAAAACAAAAAAATGGCGTCTGCAAAAGTTTGGGCACCCTGCAGAATTTATAGCATGCACTGCCCCCTTTGCAAAGCTGAGACCTGCCAATGTCATGGATTGTTCTCAATCATCGTCTGGGAAGACCAGGTGATGTCAATCTCAAAAGGTTTTAAATGCCCAGACTCATCTGACCTTGCCCCAACAATCAGCACCATGGGTTCTTCTAAGCAGTTGTCTAGAAAACTGAAACTGAAAATAGTTGACGCTCACAAAGCTGGAGAAGGCTATAAGAAGATAGCAAAGCGTTTTCAGATGTCAATATCCTCTGTTGGGAATGTAATTAAGAAATGGCAGTCATCAGGAACAGTGGAAGTTAAAGCAAGATCTGGAAGACCAAGAAAAATATCAGACAGAACAGCTCGCAGGATTGTGAGAAAAACAATTCAAAACCCACGTTTGACTGCACGATCCCTCCAGAAAGATCTGGCAGACACTGCAGTTGTGGTACACTATTCCACTATAAAGAGATACTTGTACAAATCTGGTCTTCATGGAAGAGTCATCAGAACTAAACCTCTTCTACGTCCTCACCACAAAAATCATCGTTTGAACTTTGCAAATGAACATATAGACAAGCCTGATGTATTTTGGAAACAAGTTCTGTGGACCGATGAGGTTAAAATTGAACTTTTTGCCGGAATGAGCAAAGGTACGTTTGGAGAAGAAGGGGAACAGAATTTAATGAAAAGAACCTCTGTCCAACTGTTAAGCATGGGGTTGGATCAATCATGCTTTGGGGTTGTGTTGCAGCCAGTGGCACAGGGAACATCTCATGAGTAGAAGGAAAAATGGATTCAATAAAATTTCAGCAAATTTTGGATGGTAACTTGATGCCATCTGTGAAAAAGCTGAAGTTAAAGAGAGGATGGCTTCTACAAATGGATAATGATCCTAAACACACCTCGCCTCTTGATTACATCAAGAGGTGTAAACTAAAGGTTTTGCCATGGCCTTCACAATCTCCTGACCTCTACATAATTGAAAATCTATGGATAGGCCTTAAAAGAGCAGTGCGTGACAGACAGCCCAGAAATCTCAAAGAACTGGAAGACCTTTGTAAGGAAGAATGGGCAAAGATACCTCAAACAAGAATTGAAAGACTCTTGGCTGGCTACAAAAAGCGTTTACAAGCTGTGATACTTGCCAAAGGGGGCAGTACAAGATATTAACTCTGCAGGGTGCCCAAACTTTTGCAGACGCCATTTTTTTGTTTTCTGTTATTTTGAAAGTGTAAATGATGGAAATAAAATCTAACTTTTGTTGACATATTATAAGAATGTCTAATCTGTAATTTGATGCCTTTTGGAGATTTTTCCATCTTTCCTTGGCTTCTTTATGCACATTAATTCAAATGTTTAGCTGGGGTGCCCAAACTTTCGATCCCCACTGTATATATATATATATATATATATATATATATATATATATAAAAAACCGCTGCAGGGGGTGGGGGATCAGGGGGTGGGGGATGATTGGGGGGTAGAAAAATCAAGCACTTATGTGACAAATATACTTATTGTAACGGAACCGGACCCAGGCCGCACTTGGGTATTTTCCGTTATACTGCAGCTTCCCTGTCCAAACACAAATCCCTGGACACCACCCGCTGATCATGCAGGAAAATAAGAGGGCACCAGACTCTTCTTAAGACAGGAAGTCAACTCCTTTATTTTTACACAAACACAAGATATATACACAGGGCGGGGAAACACTACCAGGAACAGGAAACACATCATCCACCCAACCAAGGCACAGAACAATGGAATGCAGCACATGGCAGAGAACAATGGACAACCACATGGCAGCGAATAATCCCCACGTCAATACACAATAGACATTCCCACCCTGTACCCCTTAACAGGCACAGGGTGGGTTAAACATAAGAATTTGGGAAGATGATACAGGGGTCCCCCCACCCCCAAAAGTCACTCCCGTCACACTTATCCTTTAAGCCGATAACATTCACACATACATCATACGGGAAGAAAAAAAAAATAACCATGCACACACTCGTCTACAGTTTCATAGACACAATGGAGATTATTTATCCATGTTGTAAGCAAGAACTGTTCATGTTCGTATTTGATAGGTTAATACACAGCCATGAGCAATGTATGATACTGCTTCTACTAGCAAACAGCTAGGGCAATTTTCAGCAGCCAACAGACATCCTAATCTCATTCAAGTGTGATAATCCTCACAAAATATAACTGCTTGGGGTGTGTTTTTATGGTAGTCTAACAGGATCATTAGGTGTATGGCATGCTGTCATGTGGGATGTGGACACAGACACGGGCAAAGCAAGACAGATATAATAAGTTGTGTCATTGCTGTTTCAGAGAGATAAGACAACAGTTAGTACCACTCCTTTCACTGCACATTGAGTCAACGCTTGTCACCTTCTCAACACCATATACTTGGCTAAAATAACAGGATGCCAAGCATCTAATTACAACAAAGAAAAAAGTGTTACTGTTGCTTTTCAGAGGACTTGAAAATGACAGTGTTCCCAGTTGTGCAGAATGTTATCCCATTAGCTCCACTGAGGTGGTATACAGCTTGTTGCTGGGAGGATTCAAACTGCACATGGGTCTGCTTGAGTCAGCGGCACCTTCAGTTCTATGAGAGGCTATTATCTGCTCTGATTTTTCTCTATAACAATTGTAATCCTGAACTTCAAAAGGAATTCTGTGCTGACAGAAATGTGCAGGCCGACACTGTTGAGCTGCTCTTGAAAATGCTACGTTCCTGGCTTCAAACTTTGTGTTACTGATTGGAACAAGTGTGCAGCAAGCAAAGCCACAGCTTCGGATCTACATTTTTAGAGTGAGGGGTCAGGAACAGCATGGGACACTGATTTTGGCAAGCTGTTCTTGACTGCAGGACGCCCTGTACCAAAAACCCAAATTAAAAGAAAAGAAGAGATGAGAAGAAAGCATGAACCCATGCCTAACCTAAAGACAAACATCCGGATCTTAGAAGGAAAATTTAAAGGATGGTGAGTTCAAATAACAGGAGAACAATTACATTTTTTGTTTATTGAGATTCCAAAATCCACTGCTACAGAAAACACACACAAGCATGTCAGTTTTTTTTTTAGACAGACCAGATCTCAATCGGCGCTAAAAACAGACGGATGAGGATCCGATCCTGTGGATCAGATCAGATGACAGGCAGATAGAAATTGGCAGGTAGTGTGTTTCCATCAGACTGCCCCATAGAGAACAGCAGGCTGTGTCTGTGTCCTCTCTGCTTAGTGGAGCGGACACAGACCTGTCATCTGTCCAGTGGGGCTCAGCAGAGAGATCCCTCGCTGAGCAGGCAGATCCAATTGACAGACTCTGCCCCGTCTGAAAGGGGCCTAAGTGATCACATATCCTCTGTTCCTAGCTGCATAGAGAGCGGGGAGAGGAGAAAAAGCAAGACACTAGTCTTCCCAGAGAATGGCTGTGAGAAGGGGGGACATGTCAACAGAAGTCTGACCATTGGAGAACAGGCTAAGTTCACAGTGCAGCCAGCAAAGTGACCACGCTGTGCTCTCATGCCTAGTGTGGTCCGTTTTTAATAGGAAAGCAGAGGGACTGGCAGATACACCAGGGATTTCACACAAAGGAAGCAATACAAAGAGAAGAGAATCATTTTTCATACAAGTACATGATACAGCAGGAACGTATCAGCAATATGAAATGCTGGGTTTACATATTCTTTAAAGCCCAATTCAATGCTTGGGTACTCTCCCCATTGGAGCACACATGCACCCTTAAAGGAAAAGTCAGCCAAATTTCTTTTCGCTGTACTTCTCCTGTGGATCACAGGAGTGTAGTTCATTGTGCGCTCCTATTATCCGTTTTCAGCTAACATCACTCAGCCGGTCCAGGCTGGGGAAAGATTCCAAAGTTGGGATCAACCCTAGAGTCTAGAGCAGCACCGCTGAGAACCTGAGCCAGCCATTCCCTCCCCCTCCACAGCCCAGCACTCCAGTGAGCGCAGTGGAGGCAGAGCAGACAGCGGTCATGAGCGGCTGTGAGAACATGTGATTGCCGAGTTCCCATACTAGAGCTGGCAGGGGACAGATGCAGCATCCACCTAGGTAACTATAACTGGGGAAAAAAAACAAAACCATTACTTCTCTTTAAAAAAAGAAAAAGCTTTATACTCTGTCATCATCTTCACCACCTTCTTCCTTTTGGCAGTTCTGGACCCTAACTGCTGCAAAGATTGAGTGACTAACTGCCAGAGATTATTCTGGCCCGTGCTGAAATTGGGCTTTAACCTCCCTAGCGGTATTCCCGAGTGTAGCTCGGGGTAAAATGTCAGTGCCAAAAGCGGTAACCCCGAGCTACACTCGGGCTTACCATGCGGCGCTGCATAGGGAGTCCCTGCAGAGCTTACCTTGTCCTTCGCTCCAGCGATGTGTCCCCTGCAGCGTCCCCGGCCATCTCCTCCGGCTGATGCCGGCATCCGGCTTCTGTGTTCCGGTCCCTGTGACGTCGGGACGTACGGGCGCCGGCAGCAGCGGGAAATTTGAAAATTTAAAAAAATTTCATTTTTTTCAAAACAAATTTTTCATAGTAAAACATTGCTGTTTCAACCCATTTAACATACATATTGTCCCGAGTGCTTTGTCCTGTGCCCTGCCTGCATTTTTACCGTTCTTTCTGCCTGGAAACTGAGAAACATCCATGGCGTCCAAAAAGTGTCCCTTTAGGTCAAAAGCGGGTTTAGATCAGCTAGAGAACAGCGATAGTAACTCAGAACCACTTGCAGAATTGAGTGATAATGATTCGTAAGGAAATTCGTCATCAGACACTGAAAACGATTTTGCGACTTTACTCAGCAATGTATGAAGTTGGCGCTCTATTTCAAATGTCAGTGTTTTCGGTTTGATTATATTATTGAATTAAATGTATTATTATTATATTATTATTTTTTATGATTATATATTAAATTATAATTTATGATTTCGTGTTTCAAATTTTATCCTACCCGGGATGTTTACTAGACTCTTGTTCGGACAGATTTCAGTGAGTTATTCCTAAAAATTACAGCCTACAATAAAAAAAACTACATATTTCCATGCAAAATAATGGTACCGCCTTCAGCACCAAAAATCTGAAATAATCATACCGCTAGGGAGGTTAAAGTGTCTGGACAAAAAAAAAACACTGCCTCTGCTGTAATGAGATCCAAGCAGTTCTGTCCTTTGCTGCACTACAAAACACATTTCTTATGCTATTGGGATGAGGAGGAGAGGTGTTCTGTGGTCCAGCCTAGGAGAACTAGCACAGGGTCAACAAGTTTTTTTTTTTCCACAGTCACTGGGAGAAAAAAAAAAAAAAGAACCAAATCAATGAAATGTTTTAGCTACATAAATAATAACTATTTGAAGTATTAGAAAAAAAGATTTTATTCAGATTTAAATTTTACATTTTCAAATAGTGGTTATACCAGCAATGGGCAAACTACGGCCCGCGGACCTTTTAATCTGGCCCGCGGAGCTAGGCTCCCGCTAGGCTCCTCTCACAGTCCGCCGTGTAGCATGAAAATCTGTCTCCTATGAGCATCGACGTATCTGCGCATGTGCCGGAGATCGCCGATCGGCTGCTAATGCCTGAAACTGGCACATGCGCAGATACGTCGAGGGGGACAGATCCTCATAGGAGACAGATTTTCATGCTACACCGGAACGGCACGGGAACACGGCGAGAGGAACGCGCGGAGCAAAGGTAAGTGAATTGACACAGGGGGGACTTGGGGACTTAATATGGGGAATGAATTACTATATGGGGGATAAATTACTATATGGGGGATGAATTACTATATGGGGGATGAATTACTATATGGGGGATGAATTACTATAGGGGGGATGAATTACTATAGGGGGGATGAATTACTATATGGGGGATGAATTACTATATGGGGGATGAATTACTCTATGGGGGATGAATTACTCTATGGGGGATTAATTACTATGCTTACTATGGGGGAATATTACTATACTTACTATGGATGACACATACACATCATTCATCTACTCTTGGTCCGGCCCCCGGGTCCAATATATGAACCCATTGCGCCCCTCAAGTCAAAAAGTTTGCCCACCCCTGGGTTATACAGTGCCTGAAAAAGTATTCATACTCCTTGAAATTTTCAACATTTTGTCATGTTACGACCAAAAACGTAAATGTATTTTATTGGGATTTTATGTGATAGACCAACACAAAGTGGCACATAATTGTGAAGTGAAAGGAAAATAATAAATGGTTTACAAAATTTTTTAAAATAAATATCTGAAAAGCGTGGCGTTCATTTGTATTCCTCCCCTTTACTCTGATACCCCTACCTAAAATCTAGTTGAACCAATTGCCTTCAGAAGTCACCTAATTAGTAAATAGAGTCCACCTGTATGTAATTTAATCTCAGTATAAATACAAATGTCCTCAGAGGTCTTTTAGAGAACAATAGTGAACAGACAGCAACAGGAAGGACTAGGAACACACCAGACAGGTCAGGGATAAAGTTGTGGATAAGTTTAAAGTAGGGTTAGGTTATAAAAAAAAACCCAAGATTTGAACATCTCATGAAACACTGTTCAATTCACCATCCGAAAATGGAAAGAGTATGGCAACTTAACTGCAAACCTACCAAGACATGGCCATCCACCTAAACTGACAGGCTGGGCAAGGACAGCATTAATCAGAGAAGCAGCCAAGAGGCCCATGATAACTCTGGAGAAGCTGTAGAGATCCACAGCTCAGGCAGGAGAATCTTTCCACAGGACAACTATCAGTCGTACACTCCACAAATCTGGCCTTTATTGAAGAGTGGCAAGAAGAAAGCCATTGTTGAAAGAGACCCAAAAGAAGTCACATTTGCTGTTTGCAAGAAGCCATGTGGGGGACACAGCAAACATGTGGAAGAAGGTGCTCTGCTCAGATGAGATCAAAATTTAACTTTCTGGTCTAAAAGCAAAATGATATGCGTGGCATAAAACTAACACTGCACATCACCCTGGACACACCATCCCCACCGTGAAACACGGTGGTGGCAGCATCATGTTGTGGGGATGCTTTTCTTCAGCAGGGACAGGGAAGCTGGTCAGAGTTGATGGGAAGATGGATGGAGCCAAATACAGGACAATCTTAGAAGAAAACCTGTTAGAGTCTGCAAAACACTTGAGACTGAGGGGAAGGTTCACCTTCCAACAGGACAATTACCCTAAACACACAGCCAGAGCTACAATGGAATGGTTTAGATCAAAGCATATTCATGTGTTAGAATGGTCTGGTCAAACTCCAGACCTAAATCCAATTGAGAATCTGTGGCAAGACTTGAAAATTGCTGTTCACAGACGCTCTCCATCCAATCTGACAGAGCTTGAGCTATTTTGCAAAGAAGAATGGGCAAAAATGTCCCTCTCTAGATGTGCAAAGCTGGTAGAGACATCCCCAAAAAGACTTGCAGCTGTAATTGCAGTGAAAGGTGGTTCTACAATGTGCATTTTTCTGCTCAGAATATATAGTAGGGATGTGGTACATTTCATTGGAATGTTTAAGGGGCTCACGGGAAACTCACGGGACATCTTTCTAGTTTATTAAAAAAGGTATTTTCCTGTGCTTGCAGCATTTTTAAAATGCTAAAACATGGGGAATTGTACATGAATAGAGAACCTATGCAATGATGGGTGTACTGCATGAAGAACATTTAGCTTTTAATAAGGATCTATGATTTAAATAGAAATTCCAGCTTTTCAGAACTTATCCCGACAAAAGTACAGAAAGTACCTTCATTAGACAGATAGCAGGTTAAGGAAGAAAAGAAATAATTTTTTCTAAATTGAGTACCAATTAAACAGCTTCTATTGAGAAATGGATTCTCTGATTGAATTAGGTCTCACAGAAATGAGAAAGTAAAAATGTTTGAGGATATTAACAGAAAAGAGAAAAGTTCCAGAGCTGAAGTACTACTCTCACCTGAAACACCTTCAAAGTCCATACAGAGGAATGCACAGACCACTGCTAAAGGTTTTAGAAGTTCCAGATATTTCCAGAATCACTAACCTCCACCCCTCTTCCTTCACATGAATGATCTTCCCAAGCAGAACGTGTGGACATATCCAGATATCTGCAGGAGGGTGACTCATTCATGCTTGTCCAACTGCCTTCGTAGGTCAATGGAAAGCATTAGGGGATGTACACGGGTGCTGCCTGCAGGGCTGATCCATGAAAACTATACAGCTATTTCCCCTTAGCTATACATATTCAACACATGTGGGACTGCTGTATTTACTAAAACTGAAGAGTGCAAAATCTGGTGCAAACTTAACTGAACAAATTAGTAGCGGATTGGCTACCTGTCACCCCATCTGTGCTGTCATTCGCTACAGCACAAGTCAATCAGCCCAATGATTTATGGCTGCTCATCAGCTGAACGAATGACAGAACTCCGTGTTGACAAACACAGAGCTCTGTACAGATGGCAGCAATGTGTCAGTTTTGTACAGGGAGTAAAAACAGGATCACTTAGTAAAAGCAGCACATACTACACACGGTATACATTGTTAGACACACAGTTAACCCTTTGATTGCCCTTAGATGTCAACCCTGTCTCAAGCAGTGTTATTAGTATGGTGACAGTGTATAGTATTAGGATTGATCACAAGATTAGTGCCACTGGTGATGTTGCTTAGTCAGTTCCCACTAAGTGTCAGAGTGCCCGCCACACTATCACAGTCCCACGCTAAGTCGTTGATCACCGCCATTACCAGTATAAAAAATAAATAACATTTCCAGTATATAATCCATAGTTTGTAGGCACTATAACTGTCATGCAAACCGATTAATATACACTTATTGGGATTTTTTGTTTTTAACCAGACATGTAGCAGAATATATTTTGGCCCAAGTTCATGAAGAAACTGGATTTTTATTTTTTTTTTCATTGGATATGTTTTATAGAAGAAAAGTGAAAAAAAAATGGTTTTCTTCAAGATTTTAGGTCTTTTTTCATTTATATAATAAAAAGCCCAGTGGTGATCACCCACCACAAAGAGAAAGCTCTATTTGTGTGAACAAAACTATATAAATGTCGTTTGGGTGAAGCATTGCATGACCGTGCAATTGTCAGTTAAAGTAGTGCAGTGCCGAAATGCAAAAAATGGCCTGTCATGAATGGGCTAAAATCTTTCGAAGCTTAAGTGATTAAAGCACAGCTATCACTTTAGTGTGAATGGTCCCTTGTAAAGATTATACAACAATTGGAAAACAAAAACTTTTGCTCTAATCTTTATCAATCAGTCAAGGCTGATCTGGATCTTCTCCTGAGCTACACAACAGACAGAGCATTCTCCATTGTTTTTAGAGTCAGCAAAAAACAAAATGCTTTCTCTGTGCCAATAAGAAGCCCACTGAATATTATCAGAGGTGCATTGTCAGCCAATAAAGTGAGGTTTTATGAGCTTTCTTTATGTAAGCAGTAAATATTCCATTTATAAACATTATCACAGCCTACGAGTGTAAACTTTAATATTGCCTGCCAAGAAAACAACATCTGTACATTATTTCCCCAATGGGTGTAAAGTCTGCAACCAAGTCATTTGTTGTGATGGGAATCAGGCCAGAACTTCAGCTTCTCTGGATGCCACACCTGTTGTGTTTTGGGTTTTCAGCTTAAATAGCTTAAGTCCAGCCATCAAGAATTTCTGCGTTTCTTTAAAAATCTACTTTAAAGCCAGACAAGCTTCTAAAGAAGCCTCGGAAATAAAGAAAAAAAACCTATTAACATGAAACCAAGCTCTCTCCTAACCACTTCCCGACCAGCCGTTGTATATAAACGGCCGGACGGTGGCACTGCAGGGTCGGGTGGCCGTTTATAAATGGCCTCCCCGCACCCTGCTTGTGCGCGCTCTCTGGGAGCGCGCAGCACCACGATCCGGTGCCCGCTGTGTCCTCCGGACACAGTGAAACACCGATCGTCGGACGGGACCTCTGTACGAGGTCCCGATCATGTGATCACTGATTGGCCAATCAGTGATCACATGCAAAGTAGTAAGCAAGATGTCACTTCTGACATCATTGCTTACTACGTGTGAAATCTGTGAATGATCACAGAGGTCACATGGTACAAGGCTATTCACAAAAACCTTGTACCCATGTGACAAGCTGTGACCAATCACAGCTCACTCAGTACTTCTCAATGAGTGCAAGAATGCACACAGAGAGAAAGAGAAATGATTGCTTTTACATCCTATATGGGTGTAAAAGCAATCAGTGTAAAAAAAAAAAAAAAAAAAATTCTTCATCACCCCCCACAAGTAGTACAGTGTCACCATGGTGACACTGTACTGCTAGGGTGACAGTATGTAAAAAAAATAAAATAAAAAATAATAATATAAAAAAATAAAATAAAAATGTAAAAAAAATGTTTAAAAATTATAATTTTTGGTTATAAACTAATTTGGATTTTTTTTTTTTTACTAAAAAGATAACGGAATAAATTTTGGCTAAGATTTATGATGAAATATTATTTATTTGCAAAATTTTATAAAAAAAACACTTTTTTTCAAAATTTTTGGACATTTCATTTACATAGCAAAAAAAATACAAATCCCAGTGGTGAATAAATACCACCAAAATAAAGCTTTATCTGTCTCAAAAAAATGGTAAAAAATTCATTTGGGTACAGTGTTGTATGACCGCGCAATTGTCATTCAAAGTGTGAGCGTTAAAAGCTGGAAATTGCCCTGGTCAGGAAGGGGGTGAAAGTGTCCGGTCTGGAAGTGGTTAAGTTGTTGTTGGTGATGTTCATCATCATTTCAGCAAATATTTCAGTGTGTTCCCTGCAAACAGCTACCCCTTCAAATATTTACAAAAAACGCCAAAAACACACACTAACACACCTAGGCATGTTTATGAGAGTAGCCGGAGTATCACCTCTTTGGTCCTGCATGAAGTTATCTTTCAGCAGCCCGGAGAGGTCCTACAGTCTGGCCACCTCTAAGACTGCATTCACACTTGAGCAATTTGGAGCTCGAAGCTCCAAAAACGCTTAAACTTCAAAAATCAATTGCGCTCTATGCTGCCTGTTGGCACAATCAGGTGTGAACAGGCACCACAGAGAACAACTGATTTTTGAGCATTTTTGGAGCTTCAAGCTACAAGTTGCTCAAATGTGAATGCAGCTTTACTACTAACCAACTTTGCCACCAGCAGACTTGGCCACGTAAGATCTTCCAAGGTCGTAGAGGTACTTAGAAGCCAATCATATACCAGACTTGGTGGAATAATCTATTTCTATAGCCATCTTCAAGCTGGTCAGTCACAGGCAGGTCTTGTTTCATCAAATCAGCAAACTCTACCAAGAACTGCAAGGAGCAACAAGTCTGAGAATAATATCAACAAATTGTTTAGAGAGATCCCTGCGTAGCACAGCTGGTGAATTATGTTAATCCAATAAATAAAAAATTTCAGTGTGGCCAAATTAATTCATTTAACGCAGAATTTAGGGAAAACAGCTGTGAACGGTCTTATCTGCTAAACCGATAAAATTCTGTCCAGCCACTTCTGTAGGCCAAATGTTCAGAGAGGAGGGCGATATCGCTTTGGAGAGCTAAGCCTCGTACACACGATGAAAAAATTGGATGAAAAATACCGCTTTCGGAGCGATCGTCCAAATCTGATCGTTCGTACACAGCTTTCGAGAGCCAATCATGACAGTTTATGTGAAATTATCCGAAGGGACAAATACAAAGTGTTTCTTGTACAATAGCAGAACTAACAATTCTACATTTAATCAGTGCAGGAATCGTCCATAAAACAAAATCAAGTAGCCAAAACCGTGCATGCTCAGAAATGAAAGAAAATATTACATCACTTCAGAAGTTGTAGTCTGTCTTACAAGAAGTTTTGTAACTTTAGTAACCTATTGGTTTTTGATATGAGACTAGCATGCACAAAAAACAAACAAACAAACAAACAAAAAAAGACGATCATTTGTCCGATATTCTCATTGTGTGTGTGAGGTTTTAGAGCAGTGGTTCTCAACCTTCCTAATGCCATGACCCTTTAATACAGTTCCTCATGTTGTGGTGACCCCCAACCATAAAATTATTTACCCAGTAATTATAATTCATGAAGTGTAATTTTACCTCCAATACTGCTGCTTTCAACACAGTAGCTGCTTTTAACAGAGTAGCTGCTTTCAACACAGCAGCTGCTCTTTACACATCGGAAATGTGTTTTCTGATGGTCTTAGGGGAACCCTGTGAAAGGGTCGTTCGACCCCCAAAGGGGTCGCGGCCCACAAGTTGAGAACCACTGCTTTAGAGAATACAGTCTTGTAACCACCCATCCCCTAAGCTCCCAGCAGGATGATGAAGGAATGAATACAGCATCACACCAATAACAGACCAGATCTGCTCATTTTGCTCTCTCCCCTAATCAGCATGTTCACTGTCAGCACATGTGCACTGTTGCAGATACTGATTGGCTGCTTCTCTCTTTCCCAGCCTAAGCATGGATGTGAAGCACACGACAGAGATGGTTATAAATACAGATTTAGGCACTCCTGCTAGTTATATGTAAAGTACATTTAAAAGCAATACGAAATTGTATTTTACCTGCCCGAAATGAAAGTGGAACTGAACTCAACTTAGAAAAACTGTTGCAGATTTACGACAAAGTGTGACTTGTCAGCAGACAACCTGTACCTTTCTCTGCCCGTGCAGTGATAACACTACATAAGCAGAGTCTACAAGGTTAACAACCCTGATCCTCTGAGCCGAGCGGGGATGGCAGCATAGCTGGATTTAGCCTGTCGGATGTGGGACTGCATTAAAAAATGTTAGGGGGGCAGAGGATGGGAGGTAGGCAGGGCAGAGGACTGGGGTCGCTTGCTGGCAGGGCAGAGGACTGGGGTCGCTTGCTGGCAGGGCAGAGGACAGGGGCCGCTTGCTGGCAGGGCAGAGGACAGGGGCCGCTTGCTGGCAGGGCAGAGGACAGGGGTCGCTTGCTGGCAGGGCAGAGGACAGGGGTCGCTTGCTGGCAGGGCAGAGGACTGGGGTCGCTTGCTGGCAGGGCAGAGGACTGGGGTCGCTTGCTGGCAGGGCAGAGGACTGGGGTCGCTTGCTGGCAGGGCAGAGGACTGGGGTCGCTTGCTGGCAGGGCAGAGGACTGGGGTCGCTTGCTGGCAGGGCAGAGGACTGGGGTCGCTTGCTGGCAGGGCAGAGGACTGGGGTCGCTTGCTGGCAGGGCAGAGGACTGGGGTCGCTTGCTGGCAGGGCAGAGGACTGGGGTCGCTTGCTGGCAGGGCAGAGGACTGGGGTCGCTTGCTGGCAGGGCAGAGGACTGGGGTCGCTTGCTGGCAGGGCAGAGGACTGGGGTCGCTTGCTGGCAGGGCAGAGGACTGGGGTCGCTTGCTGGCAGGGCAGAGGACTGGGGTCGCTTGCTGGCAGGGCAGAGGACTGGGGTCGCTTGCTGGCAGGGCAGAGGACTGGGGTCGCTTGCTGGCAGGGCAGAGGACTGGGGTCGCTTGCTGGCAGGGCAGAGGACTGGGGTCGCTTGCTGGCAGGGCAGAGGACTGGGGTCGCTTGCTGGCAGGGCAGAGGACTGGGGTCGCTTGCTGGCAGGGCAGAGGACTGGGGTCGCTTGCTGGCAGGGCAGAGGACTGGGGTCGCTTGCTGGCAGGGCAGAGGACTGGGGTCGCTTGCTGGCAGGGCAGAGGACTGGGGTCGCTTGCTGGCAGGGCAGAGGACTGGGGTCGCTTGCTGGCAGGGCAGAGGACTGGGGTCGCTTGCTGGCAGGGCAGAGGACTGGGGTCGCTTGCTGGCAGGGCAGAGGACAGGGGTCGCTTGCTGGCAGGGCAGAGGACAGGGGTCGCTTGCTGGCAGGGCAGAGGACTGGGGTCGCTTGCTGGCAGGGCAGAGGACTGGGGTCGCTTGCTGGCAGGGCAGAGGACTGGGGTCGCTTGCTGGCAGGGCAGAGGACTGGGGTCGCTTGCTGGCAGGGCAGAGGACTGGGGTCGCTTGCTGGCAGGGCAGAGGACTGGGGTCGCTTGCTGGCAGGGCAGAGGACTGGGGTCGCTTGCTGGCAGGGCAGAGGACTGGGGTCGCTTGCTGGCAGGGCAGAGGACTGGGGTCGCTTGCTGGCAGGGCAGAGGACTGGGGTCGCTTGCTGGCAGGGCAGAGGACTGGGGTCGCTTGCTGGCAGGGCAGAGGACTGGGGTCGCTTGCTGGCAGGGCAGAGGACAGGGGTCGCTTGCTGGCAGGGCAGAGGACAGGGGTCGCTTGCTGGCAGGGCAGAGGACAGGGGTCGCTTGCTGGCAGGGCAGAGGACAGGGGTCGCTTGCTGGCAGGGCAGAGGACAGGGGTCGCTTGCTGGCAGGGCAGAGGACAGGGGTCGCTTGCTGGCAGGGCAGAGGACAGGGGTCGCTTGCTGGCAGGGCAGAGGACAGGGGTCGCTTGCTGGCAGGGCAGAGGACAGGGGTCGCTTGCTGGCAGGGCAGAGGACAGGGGTCGCTTGCTGGCAGGGCAGAGGACAGGGGTCGCTTGCTGGCAGGGCAGAGGACAGGGGTCGCTTGCTGGCAGGGCAGAGGACAGGGGTCGCTTGCTGGCAGGGCAGAGGACAGGGGTCCCTTGCTGGCAGGGCAGAGGACAGGGGTCCCTTGCTGGCAGGGCAGAGGACAGGGGTCCCTTGCTGGCAGGGCAGAGGACAGGGGTCCCTTGCTGGCAGGGCAGAGGACAGGGGTCCCTTGCTGGCAGGGCAGAGGACAGGGGTCACTTGCTGGCAGGGCAGAGGACAGGGGTCACTTGCTGGCAGGGCAGAGGACAGGGGTCACTTGCTGGCAGGGCAGAGGACAGGGGTCACTTGCTGGCAGGGCAGAGGACAGGGGTCACTTGCTGGCAGGGCAGAGGACAGGGGTCACTTGCTGGCAGGGCAGAGGACAGGGGTCACTTGCTGGCAGGGCACATGGTTCACTGCTTCTTCTCCCATTCCTGCATTGCACACAGCCTGGGCACAGGGAGCAGAGTTCCTCCTCCCCACACATTGCATAAATAAGATCAGTATGCAATAAAATGTGGATGGCAGGGATCTCAAATCTGAAATCCCCTAGATCCGGCCATGGATGGCAGAGATTTCAGAGCATGCAGCTCCAGCTCTCAGTGCTGCCTGTCACAGACACAGCAGAACGGGTGACTGATCGCACCTAATGTGCCCTTTTGTTAATTAGGAGCAGCATCTTCTCCATCTTTATGTTTAGAAGAGCGGTGCAAGCAAAATGCTTGTACGACTCTTTGTTAATTTCTCTAGCAGTGCAGAAGAAGGCATGGCAAGTCAGTAATTGACAAAAATCAGCTGCAGGGAGACCACAGATGAAAATTCTGACTAGTCCTTTGCCCCGGCCTGCCTTATTTTGGGTACAGCTTCAAAAGCGCAGTCCCTCTTTAAATTAACATTACACCCATAGATCTACACTTTCTTATAAAAAAACTATTGCTATATTTGCAGCATAGGGAAGTGGATTGGTGGCGAAGAAGCAGAAAATATATTAACCAGTATTGCAGGACACCACATGTCAACTAAAATTTGTGTATTCTATATTGCACAATACTGCTGTGAAATATCGCTTTTCTTCTCAGACACACAAAACCATCATCTATGACTTGTTTTGGTATTGGTGGATGACAGCTTTGATGAGGTCCTACATTCAACCTGTAAATCTTACCATACAGGGGCTATTTAAAGGACAATAAATGAGAATTAGGAGCACTTTTCCTTCCAGGGACAAGATTTCACATAGCTGCAGGCTTATGTGTCAAAACAGAATTGCTCGCTAAGACTTGTGAACAATACCGATCATTATGGGTATTTTAATGCAGACAAAGTATTCTAGCCACGGGCAATATGACCTCTCCTGCTTTCCCAAACCTGCAAGTCAAGCTTGAGCAATCACATGCTGCCACAATATCAGATTAACCTACAAACTAGATGATTCAGCCCACAGCTTATCTTTTGTTAACATATATCACAGATATAACATGTCCCTGATCAACAGAGATCGAAGACTACTGCCTGTATAAAAATAAGCACTGCAGTCAGTTTGGCAAGCAATACTTATTTACAAAAATAAATAAGATGTTATCAAATGTCACAGGGGAAAGTAAATGAAGAAATGAAAAGCTTATTCGTAGTAAAAGAATAGGATAACTACAAAAACATTGTCTTAAAGGGAACTGGTCACTTGGGGGGGGGGGGGGGGGAGAGATATATATATACACACACACACACACATATATATATACACATATATATACACACATATATATACATACACACGCAGGTGAAACTCGAAAAATTAGAATATCGTGCAAAAGTTCATTTATTTCAGTAATGCAACTTAAAGGTGAAACTAATATATGAGATAGACTCATTACATGCAAAGCAAGATAGTTCAAGCCGTGATTTGTCATAATTGTGATGATTATGGCTTACAGCTCATGAAAACCCCAAATCCACAATCTCAGAA
The DNA here is from genome assembly GCF_062004578.1 of Staurois parvus. NCBI lineage: Eukaryota > Metazoa > Chordata > Amphibia > Anura > Ranidae > Staurois > Staurois parvus. The sequence continues at coordinate 12,960,130 of NW_028317933.1, forward strand.
AATTAGAATATTACATGCAATCAATAAAACAAGGATTGTACATAGAACAATATCGGACCTCTGAAAAGTATAAGCATGCATATGTACTCAGTACTTGGTTTGGGCCCCTTTTGCAGCAATTACTGCCTCAATGCGGCGTGGCATGGAAGCTATCGGCCTGTGACACTGCTGAGGTGTTATGGAAGACCAGGATGCTTCAATAGCGGCCTTCAGCTCTTCTGCATTGTTCGGTCTCATGTCTCTCATCTTTCTCTTGGCAATGCCCCATAGATTCTCTATGGGGTTCAGGTCAGGTGAGTTTGCTGGCCAATCAAGCACAGTAATCCCACGGTCATTGAACCAGGTTTTGGTACTTTTGGCAGTGTGGGAGGTGCCAAGTCCTGCTGGAAAATGAAGTCAGCATCCCCATAAAGCTCGTCTGCGGAAGGAAGCATGAAGTGCTCCAAAATCTCCTGGTAGATGGCTGCGTTGACCCTGGACTTAATGAAGCACAGTGGACCAACACCAGCAGATGACATGGCTCCCCAAATCAACACAGACTGTGGAAACTTCACACTGGACTTCAAGCATCTTGCAGTGTGTGCCTCTCCATTCTTCCTCCATATTCTGGATCCTTGGTTTCCAAATGAGATGTAAAAGTTGATCTCATCAGAAAAGAGGACTTTGGACCACTGAGCAACAGACCAGGTCTGTTTTTCTTTAGCCCAGGTAAGACGCTTCTGACGTTGTTTGTTGTTCAGGAGCGGCTTGACAAGATGAATACGACATTTGAAGCGCATGTCCAGGATCCATCTGTGTGTGGTGGCTCTTGATGCACTGACTCCAGCCTCAGTCCACTCCTTGTGAAAGTCCCCAACACTTTTGAATGGCCTTTTCCTGACAATCTTCTCCAGGCTGCGGTCATCCCTGCTGCTTGTGCATTTTTTTCTTCCACACAACGTTCTATTAATGTACTTTGATACAGCACTTTGGGAACATCCAACTTCTTTTGCAATTACCTGTTGAGGCTTTCCCTCCTTATGGAGGGTGTCAATGATGGTTTTCTGCACAACTGTCAGGTCAGCAGTCTTTCCCATGATTGTGATTCCTACTGAACCAGACTGAGAGACCATATAAAGGCTCAGGAACCCTTTGCAGGTGTTATGGCTTAATTAGCTGATTAGAGTGGGACACTTTGAGCCGAGAATATTGCACCTTTTCACAATATTCTAATTTTCTGAGATTGTGGATTTGGGGTTTTCATGAGCTGTAAGCCATAATCATCACAATTATGACAAATCACGGCTTGAACTATCTTGCTTTGCATGTAATGAGTCTATCTCATATATTAGTTTCACCTTTTAAGTTGCATTACTGAAATAAATTAACTTTTGCACGATATTCTGATTTTTCGAGTTTCACCTGTATATATGCATAGATGTGCACAGAGGGCAGCACAAAGTGAAGACATTAGGCCCCATGTGCACGGGACACTTCTGAGAGATGGAAACTGACTGCTGGAAAACGTAGGTATATAGTGAATGCAGGGTCCTGGATTTAGTAACACTAAGTCCTGTAAGTTATGAGGTGGGTCCTCTATAGTTTTTCCCAACAGGATTCATATACTCGATTATACATATGCTCAATTGGATTAAGATCTGGAGAATTTGGAGGCCATGTCAACACCTCAATATCATAGTTGTGTTCCTCAAACCATTCCAGCAGGGTAGCAAGTCAGTGCACACCTGTGAGCCACAAGTGAGGCATGGATAAAAAGCTTTGGCTAGACTCTTCTTTAATCACAAAGCTAAAAAATTAATATTTGGCAGTTTACCAATCTTTAGATGTGTTATCTTTTTTAGTCTTTTTCCCCCCTCTGTATTCACTTGGCGATCTGGCCAGTAACACAACTCCTCTATTAGAGTGCCCCCACTTTGAATGAAGGAGAACAGGGGCAAGTTTGGACAGCAGCACTGTCAGGATGGGGAAGGGGAGTGTTAGACGTACTAGCAGATTTAGACACACTAACGAATTGAAGCCAATTTCCAGCGTGCACTTTATATGCAGTTACAGCAAACAAATTTTTTCCTTTTGGGAACCCTAGGGTTCCAGTGCCAGTCATTCTGCTTTCCCATGAATCAAGCCAAGGGAGGGGGAAGGAAAGAAACCCCCTCAAGGATAAACTGGACAGTCTTCAAAGACAATGCAAAGGGGGTTATTTGGGGATATGTCCCCATTCCAGAGACAAGGGAAGACAACCTCATAGAGGTCTATGGGGCTCTAATGCACAGGCATGGCCAGGTCAGTGAGACTTGAGCTGCTGAATATAAACAAACACAGGATTCTGCATCAAGGTAAGTATGCATCTGTGGAGAGGGAGGGTGGATTAAGTTAGGTCAGGGGAAAAGGGACAAAAAGCATAAGAGCACTTCGTTTTAAAGGATAGGTTCACCGTTTAAACATGCTAAACCCATATTTAGGGTGTAATATGTTAACGCAGACTCCCTTTCCTCCTAATAGTGTTTAAAGCCTGCATGCTGTGGGCTTTTACCAATTAAAACAGGCTTCCTTTTGCCCCATGCCGACTGTCAAACATCTGAAAAGTGATCCACTATGGATCACTTTTCAGAGATGAAAAACACCACCGCAAACAAATAAGGCCTCAAAGAGACTATCATGCTGAACTAAAACAGCTCCTTGTGAAGAAGATCGTGAATGCTTACTTTGCCAACTGTTTGCCTGTCCTGCCCCTCCTCCCCAATGTGTGCATCCTGGGCCGTTCATCCTTTCCTCTGTGCATATAAATGCTTGGATGTGTGGTTACAGCAGTCAGCCACAATCTGTCTTTGTTTTGTAAAGGCTGCTACCTGAGTGGTATGCGAATATCTCTCACTCCCGGATACAGAAGTATACATTTCTACTCATGGTGTACACCCCTCTGCGCACCGGCGAATACAGCTGTATGTGAAAGGCAAAAGCCCGCCATTGTGCACCACAGGTTCTGCCTAGTGGTGCACCGAAATGAAAATTCTGGTGCTGAAAACGAAAATTCAAAATGTACTTGGCTGAAAACCGAAACGTGCAGTTTTTAAAAATGAATATATATTTTTTGGAAAAAAATACTTTAAAAAAAACCCCCAAAAATATACCCCAATTTTTTTGTAAAATATGAAGGAGGATGTTACGACGAGGAAATAGATACCCAACATATCACGTTTTAAAATTGGGCACGCTCCTGGAATGGTGTGAAACTGCAGTACTTAAAAATCTCCATGGGTGATGCTTTAAAAATTTCTACAGGTTAGTAGTGTAAAGTTAGAGGAGGTCTAGTGCGAGAATTATTGCTCTTGCTCTGACGTTCGTGGCGATACCTCACATGTGTGGTTTGAACAGCATTTATATATGTGGGCATGGCCTACATATGCTTCACCACTACGGGGGTCACTTTAAACTTTATTATTTTTTTTTTTTTTTTTTTGCACTGTCCTTTTAAAAAAAATGTAATCACTTTTATTCTTATCACAAGAAATGCATGCATCCCCTGTGATAGAAATAATTAGTGACAGGTCCTCTTTATGGAGAGATGTGGGGTCAATAAGACCCACATCTCTCCTCTGCAATGAAAAGCATTGGATAAAAAAAAAAAAAAAAAAAGAATTGATCTAGTGCTTTAAAAAAAAAAAAAAAAAAAGGCTATCTCTCCTTCACTCATCTCTATGCACAGCGCTAGGATCGTTCGATGGTTTCTCAGGTATGGCTGAGAACTAGCAAGCGGCGGCTGGGTGGCGGTGACGGTGAAGGGCGGGGTTTTTTCGGCACCTGTATCAGTGCTTTTTTTTTTTCATTTCGGCCGACGACCGAAAGGGGTGCTTTCAGCTGAAACGTTTCGGCCACTGAAATTTTGGTGCATCCCTATTTCTGCCCACCCATTTCTTCTCTGATCGATCGTTTCCTTAAGAACGTTTGCAGATGAACAGGGGGCATCATTATTAAATGAATGGCACTGCTGCAAGCCTGCTAAAGGGCAGAGCGCTTCTGTGTGTTGGGAAAGCACACAATTTTGCATGTGTTCCCGACACACATAGCCTTAGGACTCATTTAGGGCAAGTGGCAAGGAGGTGATAAAAACAGGTAGCTGAGCTGTGGTTATACCTCTTTTAGGGCTTGTGCACAAGTGTGTAAATACCTTGTGTTTATGCGGCATTTATTCTGCATTTTTAAAGCCTCCTAACCTCCCTTCAATTCCTGCCATGAATAGTACAATGAGTGCTGTTCACACAGGAGTGGTAGCATTGTGTCGTGTCAAAATTTAAGCAACATGTCGCTTTCATGACTCTTCAGTGTCCCCAAAAAATGACAAGTCAGCACCTACAAATACTGCTGACTTCTAATAAGAGCCAGTTCTTCATAGCAACATAGAAAGGTGACAGCCAGGTGGTCCATCAAGTCCGCCCCTTTTTTTTTTTCTTTTTAATACATTTTGTATTTTTTTTGTAACTTTTTTGTCTGAGTAAAGATCTATAGAAACCGAAAAGTCACCAGTCTTTGGGTCCCCGGGGCCAGCATGTTTACTAATGGAACACAGCTGTGAGTTCTAGAGGCTTCACACAGCCAGCTTCCTACTGGGCATGCATGAGTCTCACTGAACTACGGGAATGGTCCCGCTGAACTACGGGAATGGTCCCGCAGCTTTCTGGGACCTGTGACATCCGAGAAAGCTGCAGACAAAAAGTGCGGGTGAACTTCCATAGTGGCTTAGTGGTTAGCACGTCTGCCTTGCAGTAAATGGGTCATGGGTTCGATGCCTGACCATGGCGCCTCCTGCATGGAGTTTGCATGTTCTCCCTGTGCTTGCGTGGGTTTCCTCCGGGTGCTCCGGTTTCCTCCCACACTCCAAAGACATGCTGGTAGGTGAATTGGCTCCTGTCTAAATTGGCCCTATATGTGTATGTATGAATGTGAGTTAGGGACTTTAGATTGTACACCCCTTGAGGGTTAGGGACTGATGCGAATGTACAATATATATATGTAAAGCGCTGCATAAATTGACGACGCTGTATAAGTACCTGAAATAAAAAAATAATAAAAAACTTTCGCTCAAATCGCCTAGGTGGTCTGAGTGGAAATGGGAGCGAGTACCTGTCAAATCTAGATACCTGCTCCTCCCCATCCACAAAAACAGTGTTAAAGGAGGGGGAGGTGGCATAGAGGAACTTCCCTTTTTGGATGAAGTTCCATTGTTACAGCATTAATACCATGTTTGTGAAGAATGTATAAAGTATTAACTAGGCATTGGAGGAGAGACGGTGGAGGTTTCTGTATCCCAGAATGCACTGGGAAATAACAGAAAACTAGGACAGAGCAGCTCCAGCCATTTCCTCTTTGTAGAGAACAGCCGTGTGGCAAAACCATTTCCTTCTGCAAAAGTATCAAGACAGCCAGCAATACTGACAGTGCCAGGTAGGAGCAGAGACATTAACCGTATCCATACCGGGCACTTTTACCCCTTCCTGCCCAGGCCATTTTTCAGGTTTCAGCGCTCTCACACTTTGAATGACAATTGCGCGGTCATACAACATTGTACCCAAACTAAAATTTTATCATTTTCTTCACACAACTAGAGCTTTCTTTTGGTGGTATTTAATCACCACTGGGGTTTTTATTTTTTGCTAAATTAACAAAAAAAGACTGAAAATTTTGAAAAAAAAACACGTTTTTCTTTGTTTCTGCTATAAAAGTTTGCAAATAAATAATTGTTCTTCATACATTTAGGCCGAGATGTATTCTGCTACATGTCTTTGGTGAAAATAACCCAAATTAGGATGTATTATTTAGTTTGTAGGAAAGTTATAGAGTTCACAAACTATGGTATAGATCTGAATATTGATCAATCCTGAAGTACTGACAGCCAATCTAATTTCTTGAGGTCCAAGAATGTCAGAACAGTACAGATATCCCCCAAATGATTGGTCACAGCAGGTCACATGGTACGGGCAACGGGGCCGGTACTCAGATCTGTCATCGGCCGTGTCCAAGGTACAAGGCCGGTGACAGATCGCGCCGCTGCGCGGCTCTCTAGCCTCGCAAACTGCGCATGCCTGAAAGGACGCCATATGGCGTCCACCTGGAACGCTGAGGGATTTGGCCGGGTGGCAAGAGGTAAAAGTGGAACTACACTGCATTTGAGCACCACAAACCAAAAACAATATTTTAATATTCAAAGCAATTGCACCCATCCATCCATGTCTCCATGCTTTATTTTACTGAGAAATCACTTTAAAAAACACCCCTCTGTATACACTGCTCCCTCACTGTATACACTGCTCCTCTCCTGCCCCCCCACAAAGAGGACCTGTCACTCATATGCTATCACATAGGTAACTATTGGTCCCCTATGTGATAGCAATTAAATAAGTTTAAAAAAATGTAAAAAAAAATACATAAAAGTAGAAAAAAATACAAAAAAAAAAATACAAGAAAAATAATTGGAGCCTTACCACCCCCACATACACAGACATTTCGGTTAATTTTTCGGCCACATGCATTCTGAATTTTCGGTAACGGTTTTGGCACCAGAATTTTCATTTCGGTGCACCACTAGAATCCATCTTGCAGAGAATTCACAAAAATTTCTGATATCACACCACAAGCTAACCGAGCCTCCAGGCTGGTTCACACCACAAAAACACACTCCAAAAACATTCCAGATGTGTTTCTGCGTATCTTTTTAACGAGTTTCGATGCATTTTTTTCTTCTTTTTTTCCCTCTGTACTGGAGTCCGGAGCTTTTTGATGCATTCCGATGCATTTTTTGTGTTTTACCGCTTTCCAGTACAGTCCAGTGTGGGAAAAATGCTACATTTTCTACTTTTTTCTGGAACTGGAATGCCTTGCAATCATACTTTCCATGCATTTTTAATGCAGAAAAAATACTGGCCCTCAAATTAGATAATTTCCTCTACATCACTTCAACTTTAAAGCCCGCTTCACACCATAGAAACGCAGTCCGAATGCAATTCTGCATGCGCATTTTTGATGCGTTCTGGTGCATTTTTTCACCTCTTCTTTTCTTTACCTTAAATAAGGACATGTGTTCCAGTGCATTTTTGGTCAGTTTAGGTGCGTTTCACAATGTTCCAGTACAGTTCAGTGCAGAAAAAATGCAGCATGTTCTACTTTTTTTCTGGAACTAGAATGCCCTGGAACTGCCCGCACTGGTGTGAACTATACCATTGGAAACGATATAACCTACAATCCATGCATTTCTGTGGCAAAAAAAAAAAGAACCAAACAAACCAGACTGGACTACATGTGGTGTGAGCCGCCCTAAGCGTTTCCCACTAGAAAATCAACACTTCCATAGGCATTTATCAAGCATTCTTGAAGCTTTTTCAATGCTTCATAAACACAATATCACATCATAAATGCTACAGGCGCAGTAAAGGATAAATTCACCTTTGGGACCATGTTACATGTTCTCAATGCTGCAGGCGCCACTCGTCTCCCCCCCCGACAGAAGTTTCCCGTACTATCTGTAAGATTTGAAAACAGCTGTGAATTGTGAATGAATGCACTACAAGTGCCAACAGCCTTAGCGGCTGTCAGCTTGTAGTTTTCAATGAACTATCTTGGTGCTGTGGAGCACCGTGGTACTTCATTGAATCTTCCTGTCTGTATATCTGCTTGCCTGTATAAATCATTTTTTATTAGCACTGATCACTGTATTAGTGTCACTGGGATGTCAGTGGCAGTTAGTCAGTCGTCGTCCCCCAGTGTCAGAATGCCCACCGCAGTCCCGCTATAAGTTGCTGATCGCCGACATTACTAGTATACAAAAATAAAAATGACAGTATCTATACCGCCATTTGTAGACACTTTAACATTCACGAAACCAATTAATATACAATTATTGGAATTTGTTTTTATCAAAGACGTAGAAGATTACATTTTGGCCTAAATTTATGATTTTTTTTATTTTTTTACTCGGTATGTTTTATAACAAAAAGTCAAAAAAATAAAAACCGCAGAAGCGATCAAATACCACAGAAAGAAATATCCTTTTGTGGGAAAAAAGAACATTTATTTCATTTATGTACAGTGTTGCATGACTGCGCAATTGTCAGTTAAAGTAACGCAGCGCCGTATCGCAAACAAATGGCCTGGTCAGGAAGAGGGGTAAATCCTCTGGAGGACAAGTGGAGAGCAGTGCTTCGTTCTTCATCATCAACACACGACTGAACAAGCCCCTCAACTGCAGTGGATCACTTTTCAGAGGGTAGTTGACAAGTGGCTGGGAGGCAATACATAGTCTCTTCATAACCTGTTTTAACCCTTGAAAGGCTATAGCGCCACAACCATGTGCATTACGTCTAGTTTCTATACGGCCCCATTCATTTGAATAGGCTGAGATTGGTGGCAAACCTGCCTGCGTTTGTCACATGGTGTGTGTCTCAGCAGGTGTACTACAGAGTGGGTGGCAAGGCAGTGACCATTTATTTCACTCTCCCATGTGTAAACAATGCCTCAGAATGTGTTATGTTCTCTCTCTGTTAAACCCCATTCACACTTGTGCGACTTGTCATGTGACTCTGGACATCAAAGTTGCTTGACAAGTCGTACCCAATGTTTCCTAATGATATGCATTCATATATGTGTGACTTAAAGTTGCAGCGACTTCATCGTAGTTCCTGTACTACTTTGATCCGACTTTTATACAACTTGAAGGCCATAGACTTCAATGTTAAACCTCGAAGGTTGCATGAAAGTTGGACCTGAATGTTTCACAAGCAGCAGTGGGTCTGACTTTGCAGAAGGACAAGTCACATCCAAGTCGCACCCATTCAAAGTTGCACTCCAAAGTCACGCAACTTTGGAGCCGTACAAGTGTGAATGAAGCCTAAGTGGAAATCCAGAGAAGCCAGAAGACGCCATGATTTCTATTGGGAAACAAAACAAGTTTCAAAGTAACATGATGTAAATAAAACGTGAAAGTACTGCCATTCACCACCTCCGCGTCGCCCTATAGCAGAAATACTGCTACAGGGCAGCACGGTTGCGCACAATCACGTATATATACACATGTGATTTTGCATTTCCAGGTAGGGGGCGCACGCAAGTGCCCTACCCGCGCCACCATTCACAGCTGTCAATCACCGGGTCCTGGTCGGTGATTACCCTGCGGTGCCCGGTGATTTCCGAGGATCTCTGATGGGGAGGAGAACAGTTTTGCTTGTAACAGTTCTCCTCCCTGTCAGCTCGGGCACACTGCTTTGGATGGCTGTGCACAGCACAGCCATCCAAAGCAGTGTGCTTAGAGTGAAGCACACTAACACAGCCCTCTAGTAAATCACTCCCAGAACACAGTTAACCCTTCGATCGCCCCTCGTGTTAACCCCTTCCTGCCCAGTGTCATTAGTACAGTGTCAGTCATTTTTTTAGCACTGATCACTGTATTGGTGTCACCGGGGATGTCAGTGACACCAAGTCAGTTCACCCCAGTGTCAGAATGCCTGCCGCCATTACTAGTAAAAAAAATAATTTCAGTATATATACCGCCATTTGTAGATGCTCTAACTTTCACTCATACCAATTAATTTACACGTATTGGGATTTTTTTTTTTTTTAGCACACGTCGCAGAATACATTTTGGCCTAAATTTATGATATAATTTGATTTTTTTTAATAGCAAAAAGTAAAAAATATTGTTTTTTTCTCAAAATTGTCGCTTTTTTTTTCATAGCGCAAAAAATTAAAAAAATGCACAGGTGATCAAATACCACCAAAAGAAAGATCAATTTGTGGGAAAAAAGGACGTATATTTCACTTGGGTGCAGCATGGCATGACCGCGCAATTGTCAGTTAAAGCAACGCAAAAAACAGCCTGGTCAGGAAGGGGAGGGAGAATCCTCAGGAGGGCAAGTGGTTAATACCGATCTGGAAGTAAACAACAAACAATGTTTGACGGATTAAGCGGTATTAAACCCGAATCCACAACTATATTGCAGCTTACCAATCATTAGATGTGGCGGCTGCATTCATTTTCTTTTTAGGCTTTCCCCCTCTGTTTTCACCTGCTGATCTGGCCAGTAACACACCTCCTCTATTAGAGTTCCCCAGCTCTGGATGAAGGAGGACAGGGGATACCTTTGGACAGCAGCATTGTCAGTTTGGGGGGGGGGGGGGTTAGATGTACTAGCAGATTTAAATACAATAACGAATTGAAGCCACACTCCAGCTAAAGTTTTATAATCAGCTACAGTGAATCGTTTTGTTGCTTTTAAAGGTTTTATATGAATAAAAGCTGATCGTTGTAAGCACCCCTGTCACTGGTAAATGGTTTCTCTCATCTCTGTAAAGGACACATCTGCAGGAGAGCTTGTTCTTTGGCAAAACAGACTTACTGGATGGATCACCAGGTGAAAATAAAGAAAACCAACGCAGCCATCACACCCAAGAAGTGGTAAGCTGTAATATAATAATGGTTTGCTTTTGGGTACATCTGTGTGAGGGCCGTACAGGAGTTCCATGCATCCCCGTGTTGGCAGTCCTATGGATGGCTATTGGGACACAACAGCTGCTTCTCCCAATCTGTCACCCATGCAGGTGAGTGTCCCTGAAGGTGGCCATACACCCACACGGATGACAAATTGGGAGCTGTGGAAATGTCTGTGCAGCCGCTGCATCCCAATGGTCATGAATGGGACTGCCTGCACAGGGATTCATGGAACCTCTGTGATAATTTGGGCCTGTAGTACACCCCATGTGATTGAGGCCTTAATACTTCCCACCAGGTTCTTTTCCTGTCATTGAGAAACTTCCCTTCACTTCCTGTCTCAGAGAAGCAACAGGAAGTGAGGAAAAAATCTCCCAAAATTCCATTTCTTTCTGGAACAGGTGTCCCCACTGGAGGATTTCCCCCCACTTCCTGTTCTAAGGACAACTCTGACATGATGGACTGTCTATCCTTGTGGCAATGGTCACGTTTACTAATAAAGGGATTAATTTGCCCCAATGGGGACACAGACAGCCACTCAACCCTCCATCCCCTCACACACCTTTCCGGAGCTCCCGCTGCCACACCGTGACGATGGCGGCCGCGTGTTTCCGGTGATGGATCAGCCACAGGGACAGGGTCTGCACGCTCTGCTGCGAGTTGCTCAGCTCCGACAGCTTCTTCTCCAGGGCCGACTCTGAAAACGACGACATGGCTCTCCGTGAGGGCCCCGGGCCCGGCGCAAGATGGCCGCTTGACCTCTCAACTCAGCGAGCGCGTCACGTGATCCGGCGGCGAGGAACTGGGACGCGTTGCCTTAGAGACTGACCATTAGGCCGCGCGCGACGGCGAAGCTTTGATGGCGTCACTTCCGGCATGTGAAAGCGCCCTATCTCCTGCACTATGGGATGAGGTGAGTGTGTGTATCCTGAGTGTCATGTGTCAGGAGGCTGAGAGGGCACAAATGTGTGTTAGAATGGTGGAGGGAAACATTGGTATGTGAGTGAATGGTTCCTATGATATAAGGGGCCTGCAGTCATATCACAGGGCATGCTGGGACACAAAGTGCCACTGCACTTGTAGAGTCATAGCAGGTAAGTCAATGGAGGAATGTAGAGCTGAGAGGGTGCTGCTTCTTAGCTGAGTACAAATCTGTTAGGCCTGGACACAGGTTCACGTGACAACAGGCCTCCAAATGGGTTCTATAGAAATGTTTTCACACATTGGCCATTTCAAACCAAGTGTGTAATCCCAGGGTGAATCTTGAGTGAAAACATAAATAGACCCCAAAGTGTGTATATAGCCAGAACGTTATAGTGGCGGATAGAGAAGTGAAGGGTTAAAACCTGTATAATATTTTATTTTTTTTTTGCTCACAGGCATAACAGGAAATGAGAGTAAATCTGCACAGTGAGGGGAATTCTCCTCTTAAAGTGATTGTAAAGGGAAAATAGATATGTTTAAAGTAATAAACATGTTATACTAACCTACTGTGTGCAGTGTTTTTCAACAGGTCAGCCTCGATCCTCCTCTCCTCGGGTCACCCCGCCGGTGCTGCTGGGTCAGTGCAGCTAACCCACAGGAAAGGTGCACTGTGCTGCGGATCAGATCAGTGTGAAAGCAGCCTAATAACCCTTTTTTAAAAGGCACAAAGGGTTGCAATAGTTTTTTATCGACGATTAAGAATCCCAATACTTGTGCTCAAGTGCTCACTGATACCTATTACCGATACCCTCACAGGGTGATTTGAGCCCATATGAAATGAATGGGTCAAATTACACTGCAAACCTCACTGCACCTGCAAGGAAACTACATGTGATTCAGACAGGAATTGCACCATATTCCTGTTCAGCCCATATGGAAGAAAAATATATTTTAAAAATATTCTTCCCAAATATATTGACATATATTTGAAATTCTACAATTTTGGCCATATTCAATATATTTCAATAAAAAATATATATGTGTGTGTGTGTTGCATTTTGAAATGTGGTTTTATTACAAAATAGATGAAAAATATTTTTAAAAATACATTTCAAATATACTTTTTTTTTAAATATATTCAGATTTTTTTTTCCAACAAAGTATTTTTAACATTTATTTTTACATATTTGTAAATGCATTCCAAAAATGTAGATTTGTATTTTTAAAGACATACAGTAAATTTGAAATGTATTTTTTAAAAATGTTTTCCTATATTTTGTAATAACGCATTTCAACATACAGTGTGTATGTATGTATGTGTGTATGTATATATATATATGTGTGTGTGTATATATATATATATATATATATATATATATTGAATATGGCCAAAATAGTAGCATTTCAAATTTATGTCAATATATTTGGGAAGAATATTTTTTAAATATATTTCAAATATATGTTTCTTCCATGTGGGAAATCACATGCGATTTCTTTACAACACGATTTGAGCTCATTCATTTTGTATGGGCTTAAAACCCCACCGCAAAGGTATCAGTTTCAGGTATCAGAGCATTTGCACGAGTACTCTTACAAATGCTTAGTATTGGCACCGATAATGGTGTCGATGCAACCCTAGTGCTAATATGCCCATTGCAAAAGTGCAGTGTATGTGACTGCAGGCACTGGCTCGGCACTCTCTGATGTTCTGGGATGGCAGGTTGACAACTTGTTGATCACGATCTGGGTTTGCCGACCCGTCATCCCAGAGCAGCTGTCCACCTGTGTGGCGGCTGTCTGTTGAGGTCCATCTGCCCTACCACTGCATACTGTACATGCAAATGGCCAGTGGGAACTGGATAACCAAATAAACATACCAAGCAAATGTAGTTTCATAACCATAAGGCCTCGCTTACACAGGCATACCTAAGTGTACTCTTGTGAGAGGGCTGTGTTTGCCCACACAGGATGCACAGGTAGCCCCATTCATATTAATTGGGAGCAGCGGCTGTACGGATACAGCCGCTGCTTCCAATTTGACATCTGTGTGAGTGCAGGTCTGTGTGCAGAGACATGCACAGTGTGAGTTCAGGGACACAGCCAAACAGATGTCAAATTGGGAGGAGCAGTGTCTTTGTGCTGTCCGTGCTCCCGATAAATATAAATGGGGCTGCCTGCACATGGATGTGTGGAACACCTGTGCATCTCGCATTGAAAAACTCGGCCCTCTCACGGGAGTACACCCAAGTTCTCCTGTGTGAACGAGGGCTAGATCAGGCTAGCTTTTTTTATATTTTTTGCTTTGACAACTTCAGGTACTTTATACAAACTCCAATAGAAAATCTTTTTAATGAAAATATAAAATTGTATTTTAATATTTGCCTGGATCAGTTTTATCATACTAGAAATTCAGGAACTAGAAACAGTGAGAAGATAAAGTGAAGGAAATAAGTATTTGATCCCCTGCTGATTTTGAATGTTTTCCCACTCACAAAGAAATGATCAGTCTAAAAATCGAATGGTAGGTGTATTGTAACACAGAGACAGAATAGCAACAAGAAATCACTGAAGTCAGACGTTTCCTGTAGTTGGCCACCAGGTTTGCACACATCTTAGGAGGGATTTTGGCCCACTCCTCTTGGCAGATCCTCTCCAAGTCATTAAGGTTTGGTGGCTGACGTTTGGCAACTCGAACTTTCAGCTCCCTCCACAGATTTTCAATCGGATTCAGGTTTGGAGACTGGCTTGGCTAAGCCAGGACCTTAATGTACTTCTTGAGCCACTCCTTTGTTGCCTTGGCCGTGTGTTTTGGGTCATTGTCATGCTGGAACACCCATCCACAACCCATTTTCAATGCCTTGGCTGATGGAAGAAGGTTCTCACCCAAGATTTGATGGTCCATTGCCCCGTCCATCATCCTTTTGATGCAGTGCAGTTGTCCTGTCCCCTTAGCAGGAAAACACCCTGAAAGTAGAATGTTTCCACCACCATGTTTGACAGTTGGGATGGTGTTCTTGGGGTCATAGGCAGCATTCCTCCTCTTCCGAACACTGCAAGTTGAGTTGATGCAAAAGAGCTCGATTTTGGTCTCATCTGACCACAACACTTTCAACCAGTCCTCCTCTGCATCATTCAGATGTTCAGTGGCAAACTTCAGACAGGCCTGGACATATGCTTTCTTGAGCAGAGGGACCTTGTGGGCACTGCAGGATTTCAATCCTTGTCAGTTAGTGTTACCAATTGTTTTCTTGGTGACTGTGGTCCCAGCTGCCTGGAGATCATTGACAAGATCCTCACGTGTAGTTCTGGGATGATTTCTCACTGTTCTCATGATCATTGACACTCCATGAGGTGAAATCTTGCATGGTGCACTACACCTAGAGAGACTGACAGTAGTTTTGTGTTTCTTCCATTTGCGAATGATTGCACCAACTGTTGTCACCTTATCACCAAGCTGCTTGGGGATAGTTTGGTAGCCCAGTCCAGCCTTGTGTAGGTCTACAATCTTGTGCCTGACATCCTTGGACAGCTCTTTGGTCTTTGCCATGGTGGAGAGTTTGGAATCTGTTTGATTGCTCCTGTGGACAGGTGTCTTTTATACAGGTAACAAAATGAGATTAGCAGCACTCCCTATAAGAGACTGGCTCTAATCTCAGCTTGTTACCTGTATGAAATACACCTGGCAGCCAGAAATCCTGCTGAATGATAGGAGATCAAATGCTTATTGCCCTCATGAACATACAAATCAGTGCATAATTTGTTAGACATGAATTTCTTTTGAATTTCGTGTTGCTATTTTGTCTCTGTGTTACAATACACCTACCATTCGATTTTTAGACTGATAATTTCTTTGTGAGTGGGCAAACTTTCAAAATCAGCAGGGGAATAAATATTTATTTCCTTCACTCTACATAATCCGGTAAAAAGTAGTAAGTAGATTCCAAACTTGAAATACTATTGACTGACAAATGTTATGATGGATTTTAATTAGTCACGTAGGTAACATTTCATTCATACATATATTAATCTATATTTTAATCTATTTAGGTAACGTTCATCTTGATTTGCCACCTATGAAATAGAAACCATGGCATTTAAGACTGGTGCCTTTGAAAGTCTCCGTCCATTTTGTGTCCAGCTGACGATGGAACAGACACTGCAGAATGTTCAGAACCTACGTAAACAGATCTCATGTACTGATGTGCTAGCCCTTCAAGATCTCTTGGATTACGTCCTATTCCCTTTGAGATTTTCTCTCAAGACACCTGGGCCAAAAAAGCCTGGTTTGGTGCAAGCTGTGCTGGAATGCATTTCATATCTTCTATCTCAGACTCATGTAAAAACTGCAGTATCCCTAAAGGAGATGTTTGATGAAGTCTGCAGCTGCCTTCCACCTGATCTTAGTCAGCCAGTTCCTGAGGAGCTGAAGCTGGCAGTAGTTTTTGCTATGCAGTCTCTTCTTCGATCCTCAGGGGTGAATGTCCTACCTGTGCTCTATAAACCATCAGGGCTTCCTGAGATGGGCTTTGCCATCACACTCCTTCTTAGACTTGCAGAGTTGGAGAAATCACGTGAAATTCGGCTGGAGGCTTTGCACTGTCTGGAGAGATTGCTGTTTCCAGAGGTCAAGCAGAACTATTCTTTGGGTGACCTCTTTGCTTCTTTTCTTCCCGGAGTCTGTACCGTCTTGACCAGAGTCATCTGTGGAGATCCTAAGCAAGGATACAGATTAACAACTGCTGCAATCAAGCTATGGGCTAGAATCGTAAGCTTGGTGATGTCTGATGAAAGTCTGGCAAAGGTTCCAGAAAAGAAACCTCGTTACCCGGGGCTGTCGGCCCGTGTGGCAGAACTTTTAGTCCACAGGGAAAAATCTTGGGTGAAAAACTCTGCTAGTCGCTTGTTGTTTCATCTGGAAAAGTTAACAGAACGTTGCACTACTGATCCACATTGGAAAGTAAGGATGGCTCTGGTGGACCTAGCTGATCTCTTGATTAGATCTTGCTGGATATCGTTAAAAGGTGCTGCAGGAAGCCTTTTACGTATATTGGTTGGGCACATGAATGATGACAGGCCTGAAGTCAAAGAAAAGTCAAATGAGGCTCTGCTGAAGATTGGAAATGATGTTCCAGCTTCAAGGACACTTGGAGAAGTGTTGTCAGAAAGCCTTCATTCATTGGCTGTGAGACTTCCAAGGCTCTTGAGCTGTCAAGATGACCAAGGGAAGGTCCACACTCTAGCACTACTTCTTGGATATCTTCAGCTGCTTGGCCCAAGGCTTACATTCACTCTTCACTCTTCTGCCCATCTTCAGCGGCTATCTTCTGCTCTTCTGCAGACTTTAGAGTTGGATTTGTGCTCAGTCAAGGTGGTGGAAGAAAGACTTCCCTCTTCTGTTGCCAATCTTACACAAGAGAACATAGAACACACTGGACCTCAGCAGAAGAATTTCCGCTTCTTCAGGGACCCACGTATTATTTCCTATCTTCATCACGTTTGCAGGCTTTTAGGATACTACGGAGATATTTACTTGCTTACAGACCACTTTTTGGGGTTATACCGTGCCCAGAGACTCCCTGCTCTGATTGTACTGAACCAGCTAGTGTTAGGAGCAGCTGGTATTGAAGTTGAAGTGCTTCATGGTGGCAACAAGATCCTGGAAGCTGCTGTGCTTTTGGATGCAATGCGCCCACTTCTGGAAGAGTACACAGATCCAGCCAACTGGCATCTATACACTTGCCAGAGTACTCAGGAAGTGGTAGATCAGATGGCCTTACTCCATGTTGGCCAAAAGCCTAATTCAGCAATAAGTGGCTTGAATGCCAATGCCTGGAAGTTGTGCCTCCAGCTGGAGGGAATTTCATGCATTGCTCGTGCCCTCGGTACTAATTTTCGCCAACTCCTTATTACTGCTCTGTACCCCCTACTAGAGAAAGCTGGTGATCCTTCTTTATTGGTTAGTGGAACTGCACTAGTGACTTTGGCAGATGTCAGCCAAGCCTGTGGCTACAAAGATATCCAGCAGCTTATTGAGCTCAATGCAGATTACTTGGCAAGTGAGGTTTCTATTGGCCTACGTCGCCTTCAAAGACATCACGGCAGTGCTGCACGAGTATTGCATGCTATGTTAGATAATTGTAGTCCAAGTCTTCTTCCAGTGCTCCATGAGCTTGTGCAGGACCTACTTCCAGCATTGGACCATTCACAGAATGATGGAGCTAAACTGCTTTTTCCTGTGTTGAGTAGTCTTGTCAAGAGATTAGGTAATGCAATGCTGACGTCTCACTCTAGAGTACAATTCAACAATTTTAACGTGATAATATACTACACTATATGGTTAGAGGTTTGTGGATACCAGATCATCAGACCTATATGGAAATCGAACTAAAAACATTTTGTTTTCATTTTGAATAGAGAATATAACCCCTGTCAGTTGTTTTTGCAATCTGTGCCCCTGTTGGGTAGATTTCTTTCACTTCCTGTCCCATAGCCAAACCGGAAAGTGGGGGAATCCCTGGTTGTCCCTATTGGAATATTTTCCCTCTAATCCTGCTCTGGTGACAACAGACAATTCAGGATTTTCTGTTTCACTTCCAATCTTTGCGATAACGGTAAACGGGATAAATATAGAGGGTGAATATTCCTATTGGGGAACAGACAGCAATACAAATCTGATAGCTGTTCTCATCTCTCTCCACTCTATCAAAACTAAAAAAAACAGTTTAACCTTTACCCTAGGTTCACATCTGTGCGGGTGGTACCGCTGCAGATCAGCATGACACCACCCGCACAGAAAAATGCAAACCTGCGGGCGGCGTGCCATTAGTTCTAACGGCATGCCGCCCCCACTGGAAAAACGCAACTGTACTGGGAACCGAGGTTCCCGTGCGGGTTGCGTTTTCGGAAGAAGTGCAGGGACTTCTTTCCCTGCGTGTCATGGGCACAGGAGTCCATTCAAATGAATGGGCTCTCGTGCCCGTGCAAAACGTGGCCCACACGGCCACATAGATGTGAACCGGGGGTTAGTTATGCTTGTAATTGGTGGAAATCCCATTCCAAAACACTTTAAGCTTTAAATATTCTAACCTAAATGATTTTGGACAGATTTGTCCCTATTTACCAACATGTCTTAAAGAAGAATTAGTGTTGTCCTGGTCACCCAACAAGAATCTCCCTCTCCTTCTCTTAAACTGCACAGCAGACATGAAAAGAGAGAATCTGATTGGTTCCTCTGGAAATTCAAACTTTTTTTCCTTCAGATACTTATATGCAAGTGGCCCATTTTCCCAGTTCTATTGCAGAATGAAATTACGATTCGAGTTGCTGAGGGCAGCAGGAAAGTTTCTTTCTTCAGACATTTTGCATTTAGAAGTCTTTTATCCTTTCACCTGCAGGGAAGTGGTTCCCTCCACCAGAGAGTACTGAAGAGCTACCATTGACTTTTATGTCTGAGTCTCGGTTGCATTGTGGGAACATGGCACATGAAATTAAAGAGTTTCTACAGGGTCATATACAGCAATATCGGTTAGCAAGAGGAGAGATGGAAGAAGGAGACATTGAAGGTAATCAAATTACTAATAGCTGCTCCTAGCATGGTGAGAGTTGGCTTTAGGTTGTGTTGCTCTTAGAAAAGTATTTCCTTCTTATGCTGCAACGATCCTACTTACTGTAGCTTGCATTGGCAGGTATTAGGATTGATTTACTAAAACCGGAGAATGCAGAATCTGGTGCAGCTGTGTATGGGAGCCAATCAGCTTCTAACTTCAGCTTGTTCAATTAAGCTTTGACAAAAAAACAAACCCTGGAAGCTGATTGATTTCTAGGAAGAGTTGCACCAGGTTTTGCGCTCCCCAGTTTTAGTAAATCAACTCCATCATGTCTCATTGGTATGTACATTTTCATATGGACTGAATTTTAATCCAGAAATACTATGGAGAGTGTTGTATTTAGCTATAGACACACCAGTTCCTGTTTTTCGCAAATAGGCAGAGCTGGAGATTCATGTCAGTAACCAGGAAGAGGGCAAGGTAACCCCTGGAGATATCAGAAACAAGAGAGTCGTTTCCATTTCATTTGGAAAAAATGTATCTGTAAGAGCAAAATATGAGAGCTGCCATTTCTGATCTGGAACATGTATGACGCTTGCTTGTGTTTGTTCCAAGTCTGTATTGACCAAGCAGTAAAGGAAAGATAAGGAGGACAGCCCTGGAGAATGCATCTTCAGAAACAAGTCAACAAAGGACTTTGCCATATTCCTAATAAGACAGCTGTGCTTTTCTGATACATGCATTGCTTTATGCTGGGATGCTTGAGAGGTGACTTGTGTAGTTGGAACTGTTCCCCCTTATTTTCAGTCTGACTTTGCTCTAGCCCTACACAAATGTTTAACATGTTAATGATACACTAAAAATTGTCCTAATGCAGGGCTCGACAAATCCCAGGTACCAGGTCGCCATGTTGAGTAGAAATTGCAGCCTGGTACCTGGGTTCATACATTATCTCCCATTGACTTCAATGCAAAATCACCTCCTATTGACTTCAATGCAAAATCATGTCCCATTGACTTCAATGTCAAAACTCCCCCTATTGACTTCAATGGAAGTTGCGCCCCATATTGACTTCAATGCAAATTCGCCCCCCCATTGACGTCAATGCAAAAACGCCCCCCCCCTTGACGTCAATGCAAAAACGCCCCCCCCCCCCTTGACGTCAATGCAAAAACGCCCCCCCCCCCCCATTGACGTCACTGCAAAAACGCCCCCCCCCCCCATTGACAATGCAAAAACGCCCCCCCCCCCATTGACGTCAATGCAAAAACGCCCCCCCCCCATTGACGTCAATGCAAAAACGCCCCCCCCCCCCCCCATCATTGACGACAATGCAAAAACGCCCCCCCCCCCCATCATTGACGACAATGCAAAAACGCCCCCCCCCCCATCATTGACGACAATGCAAAAACGCCCCCCCCCCATCATTGACGCCAATGCAAAAACGCCCCCCCCCCATCATTGACGCCAATGCAAAAACGCCCCCCCCCCCATTGACGCCAATGCAAAAACGCCCCCCCCCCCATTGACGCCAATGCAAAAACGCCCCCCCCCCCCATTGACGTCAATGCAAAAACGCCCCCCCCCCATTGACGTCAATGCAAAAACGCCCCCCCCCCCCCCATCATTGACGACAATGCAAAAACGCCCCCCCCCCCATCATTGACGACAATGCAAAAACGCCCCCCCCCCCCCATCATTGACGACAATGCAAAAACGCCCCCCCCCCCCCCATCATTGACAATGCAAAAACGCCCCCCCCCCCATCATTGACGCCAATGCAAAAACGCCCCCCCCCCCCATTGACGCCAATGCAAAAACGCCCCCCCCCCCATTGACGCCAATGCAAAAACGCCCCCCCCCCATTGACGCCAATGCAAAAACGCCCCCCCCCCATTGACGCCAATGCAAAAACGCCCCCCCCCCCAATTGACGCCAATGCAAAAACGCCCCCCCTCATTGAAGCCAATGCAAAAACGTCCCCCCCCCCCTATGACGCTAATGCAAAAATGCCCCCCCCCCTATTGACTTCAATTCAAAATTGCGTCCCATTTACTACCACCCTTGAGTCTGCGTGTTCTCTGTGTCTGCATTTGTTTGCTCAGGGTTTTCCGGTTTCCTCCCACACTCCAAAGACATTCTGGTAGGTTATTTGGCTCTGGTGTAAATTAGCCCTGGTATGTGTATGTATGAATGTGAGTTGGGGACCTTAGATTTTAAGCTCGTTTGGGATAGAGACTGATGTGAATGTATAAAATATGTAAAGCACCAAGTAAATTGTCGGTACTGTATAAGTACCTGAAATAATTAATAGTTAATGTTGCTTGCAAGAGTAAAGTTTCAATTAAAAGTCCAATTTTTGGCTAAGAAAAAAAATATAATGCAATCTTCTTCCAATATTCTTTGCAAGAATCTTAGTAAACTTCCTTGCAGATTAATTCCATGATTCTGGTCTGTAAATACAGAGTATTCATTGTAATAACTTTCTCAAACTGAGATGGGGACGATATATATGCACACACCTCAAATGTTGTACTTATTTTAGGGCACAGCATTGAGCCAATCATATGAGCAGGGAACAAGATCTAAATATTCTGAGATATGAATATCTTCATAGTACTGTTACCATGGTTGCAGGAAAGCAAAACTAGCATTTTAGCCAATTTTAGAAAACCATACTTTGCAGATTGAAATAGAAATGGCATTTTGCTTTACTTCAAATAATCAAAAAGCTTTTATAGCAATTATGTTTTTTAAGAAAGAAGTGTTTTCCTTTAGGTGGAACGTTTTGGTACTGTGCTTTCTAGACTTCTGTAAACTCATACAGGCACCAGGATGTCAGGTCACAACACACCAGATATGTGATAAATGCTAGAGTAGACAGAAAAAACCATCAGCTTTGCTTTTTCTGAAACGCTGGCATTTAAGTTAGCAGCCTATTACGACCTGGCAACTTTTCCATTGCAAAAAATAAATATTGGCCTTTTCCAACACTTTCTTTGTGATGAGATCCCTAATGTTATGTTTTTCTTGCTTTCTGCTATTTAGACCTTTTACCCCCACCAGACGAAGCCAAAGAGGCAAAGCCACCACTGGCCATGCATGTGAAGATTTCCAAAGAGGTGGCAGAGAAATGTACCCACTTCTTGTCGCACAGTGATCCACAGATCCGAGTACAGGTATGGCACGGGCACAAAATTAATATATATAGAGAAGTGGGAAAAAGATATGGGAAGGGAAATAGATGAGGAGCAGCAGAGGAAAATGCTTAGATTAATTCACGAAAATATTAGCATGCGGGAAGTGGAGTTGAACTATAAGTGTTTAGTAAGATGGCACATCACACCAAATGTGGAACACAAATTGAACGGGGAGATTTCACCATTGTGTTGGAGAGGATGTGGTGAAGTGGGTACGTTATATCACATATGGTGGGAGTGTTTAACCACTTCCCGACCGGGCGTTGTATATAAACGGCCGGACGGTGGCAGTGCAGGGTCGGGTGGCCATTTATAAACGGCCTCCCCACACCCTGCTTGTGCGCGCTCCCTCGGAGCGCGCAGCACCGCGATCCGGTGCCCGCTGTGTCCTCCGGACACAGTGAAACACCGATTGTCGGACGGGACCTCTGTACGAGGTCCCGATCATGTGATCACTGATTGGCCAATCAGTGATCACATGCAAAGTAGTAAGCAAGATGTCACTTGCGACATCATTGCTTACTACGTGTGAAATCTGTGAATGATCACAGAGGTCACATGGTACAAGGCTATGCACAACAGCCTTGTACCATGTGACAAGCTGTGACCAATCACAGCTCACTCAGTAGTTCTCAATGAGTGCAAGAATGCACACAGAGAGAAAGAGAAATGATTGCTTTTACATCCTATATGGGTGTAAAAAAAAAAAAATAAAAAAATCTTCATCACCCCCACAAGTAGTACAGTGTCACCATGGTGACACTGTACTGCTAGGGTGACAGTATGTAAAAAAAAAAAAAAAAAAAATAATATAAAAAAAAAAAAAAATGTAAAAAAAAAGTTTAAAAATTATAATTTTTGGTTATTAACTAATTTGTATTTTTTTTTTTACTAAAAAGATAACGGAATAAATTTTGGTAAAGATTTATGATGAAATATTATTTATTTGCAAAATTTTATTAAAAAAACCTTTTCATTTAAATAGCAAAAAAAATAAAAATCCCAGCGGTGAATAAATACCACCAAAATAAAGCTTTATCTGTCTCAAAAAAATGGTAAAAAATTCATTTGGGTACAGTGTTGCATGACCGCACAATTGTCATTCAAAGTGTGATAGCGCTGAAAGCTGAAAATTGCCCTGGACAGGAAGGGGGAAAACTGTCCGGTCTGGAAGTGGTTAAAGATACAGGTGTTTTGGAGGAAAATTGTTTACTTAGTAAGGAAAATTACTGAGATTGACATTAGATGGGAACCAGAGCTATGTCTTCTCCTTGTCACAGAGCTTTCAGTGAGATCATATAAGGATTCAGGAATATAGTATTTCTTGAGCGCAGCTTAGAGTCTTATACATAGGAAAAAAAGGGAGGTGACAACAGAGGAAGATTGGATGGTCAGAATGAATCAGATTTGTGCGACGGAAAGATTGTATTATATGCATATAGATATGATGGAGAAATATAATATAAAGTGGAAAAAATGGGAAGAATATAGAGAAAAAGTGAAATATATGATTGTTTTATACCCCTCGAAATAAAAATGGATTTTAGAAATGGTTTTTAGAGAAGAGAAATGCAGAGTGGGGGGGGGGGGGGGAGGGAGGGTAGGGGAAATGCGATATAGATAAATTTTAAAGAAATAGGTGTTTGTGTTTTGTATTTGGATGAAAATTAATAAATATTTATAAAAAAAAAAAAGACTGTGCACAAGGAAAGTGTGACCCCAGTGGTTGGGAGTGGGCTGCAATCATTTAGCTAGGATACTGGTAACAAGGAATATAAAGGACTTGTATACTGATAACAAGGAATATAAAGGACTAGCATACTGATAACAAGGAATATAAAGGACTAGCATACTGATAACTAGGAATATAAAGGACTAGCATACTGATAACTAGGAATATAAAGGACTAGCATACTGATAACAAGGAATATAAAGGACTAGCATACACTATAGGACCAAAGGTTTGTGGACACCTGACCATCACACCTACTATATGGACTCCCCCTCTAAGGCAGGCCATTGTCGGGCCGTTTATCTGCTGAATTTTAGGCCGATAAACGAAAAATCAGTTGGCCCCGTTGCCAATGCTGCCACCCATGTCCACGAAAAACGGTCATTTTTCGCAGACTTTCCAGCATGACCGATAAAAATAAATGAGGAGATCCGCGAAAAACGGCCGATGGGCTGGCCCCAATAACGGCGTGATTATTGGACGATTTTTCGTGTGGACGAAAATTCGGCCGATAAATGACCCGTCTATGGCCTGCATAAATGATTGAGCTCAGGTATTTGCAGTGAAGGATACTGTTAATGCTACAGCATAAAAACACATTTTAAATATTTGTGTACTTCCAGCCTTGTGGCCACTGTTTAGAGAAGACCCTTTTCTGTTCTAGCATGACTGTGCCCCTGTGTAAAAAGGCCGCTCCATAAAGACTTTGGTTTAGAATAAATTAGGTTACCTGTACAGAGCCCTGATCTTAACCCAATGAACACCACTAGAATTAATTGAAATGTTTATTGCAAGCTAGTCATTGCTGTTTTTGTCCAATGTCAATACCTGACTTCACAAATTATTTTTGGAGTGAGCACAACTATCCAGAATGGAGGCCATTATGTTCGCAGAGGATGACAACTCAATATGGCTTTGGAAATGCATGTTCCAAAAACTAATATAGTCTAAATGGCAGCTGTCCAAATGTTTTTGGCCATATAGCATACCTCCAGATCTGTATGTGATCATGAAAAACACAACACTGCATGCACTATGAATTGAAATCTACAAAGTTTCCTAAGGATTATATGCTACTAGCAAATATGTTTAGAAAATGCTAAGATACATTCTAGTTTCCCATTAAAGACAAGTTAAATGGACTGATATCTTAAGGTAGATTTGTAGACAAAATTTTTTTTTTTTTTTTTTCTTTTGCGTAGGGTAAGGGAGAGTTATAACTCCTGTCAGATTATTTTTGCATGAAGCATTCACTATAGGTAGGTTTGGTGACAAAAAGCGTTTCACTGCAGTGCCTGTGCTCCTCCAGGTAATAGTGACAGTGGGAGGATGCTTATGGGGGAAGGCAGGGAACAGTGTCTGTCAGCCAGGGAGGGAGAGGCTGAGGGCAAACAGGGGGTTGTCTGTCATCTGGGAAGGGGGTTGCTCAGGGAGGGATGTCAGTCAGCCAGGGAGGGTCCATGTGGATTTTTGTCTCCTAGCTGAGGGGGATTGGAGAGAGGTGACTGTCAGCTGGGGATAGGGAGGGTGGGCATGCAGGGAGAAATGTCCATTAGCTAGGGAGAGGTGAGCATGCTGAAGGATGTCTGTGAATGAGAGAGGGGGGACTGTATAGATCTTGGGACAGGTAACTATCATCTGAGGGAGGAGTGGAGTAGGAAAGTGAGGCCATGCACAGTGTCTGTGAAGTGTAAAGGCTGTAGAAATGTATCTCTCATTCTGTTGACTCCTGGCAGCTGCTGAACCTTTTGAAAGCCGTTTCTCCTTCAAAATGAAAGTATGTGAAAACGCAAACTTAGGTATTATATTATTAAGGGACAACTCTGGAGAGGTAGAACATATTCCATGCAATGATGCTTGGTGTCTAATCCTCTGTCACTCATTACATGGCTTCCTTTTTCAGGCCCTGGACACTTTGCGGCTATCATTACTACCCATACATTCTCAGGAAGATGTGCTTCTGCCACTTGCACATAAAATCTGGCCATGTCTAGTGAAAAGACTGTTACAGGATGAACCGCTGGTCCTTTTGCGAGCCTTTCAGGTAACTTCAAGATCCCATTAGGGCTCAGTTATAACTAGGTGCTTCAAAACCGTTCTGTTTTAATTTATGTATTTTTTAATGTAATTCCTTATGTGGTTTGGTAGGTTTTAAACATGCAGGAGCTTTAGTTTTTGGTAATGTGTGTTTCTGTCTGTGTGTAGACGGGGACTTCTGGATTTTGTGTGTAGCACCTGAGCTTCAAAGTAAACCTTTCCATTTCCCAAGCATGGAAACATAGTAGTATCTTCATATTACTTTTCATTTACTACATTGTTTCTGCAAAAAAGTGCAGCCTTTGAAGACTAATCAGTACTGTCACTAACATGCAAACTCTGACACCTAAGTCTTAAGATGGCCTTACATTATATAATTGTTCAATTTCCTGTAGAATTACCTACAACTATGTAGTGCAAGAGACTGCCTGATTGCATAAAAATTGAAAGTGTTTAGGTTTGACCTCATATTACTATATGGTTTTGGTAAAACTGAAGAAAAATTGTACAAGAAAATTATATAACGCATGGCCAGACTTAATCTCCCATTCTAACTTCTCCTCCATGGATTTATTATATGCAGAAAGCAGTGACACAAGACTGACACAGGAAGAGTAGAGGTATGTGGTCTGTGATTGAAAGACTGGTTTAAAGTGACCTATCAGTGCAAGGACACTTGTATTCAAAACATTTCTGCAAAAAGATCACTTCATATACATACCATTTATTGAAAAGCGGAAGCTTCGCTGCTCACTGTCTTCTGCAAGTATTCGATCGTACATATGGGGTAAATATCTGTTTCCCTGTCTGTCACTATGGTACCTCCTGGTAGCTTTTTACGTCCTGTAGTGATGTACAAGCTGGCAGGGGAAATCACAGTAAATGATTGTGGGAAGCTGGTTATTCACACACCTGGTATACTTGCAGAGGATGGTGAGTACATGCAGTCTTCTTTTGGCAGGTTTGTTCTACATTTAAGTGACCTTGTGCTGTTAGGGTCACTTTAACCACTATCCTATGTAAAACTCAAGATGGTGACATCCAGTTGTAGACCATCTGGGTCTCTAGAGACAGACTGGGAGGGGTATTTGCTCACTGATTTTGCATGGTGGATATTCTAAAGCTGAATTGTTAATGTCTGGCAGCAAGTTCTGCAAACATTGGGAATGGAAGGGGTTACTCTCATTGATACATCCACTTTAAAGCTGAATGCCAAGGAACTGAAAAACTTTGAAGTGGTGCTCCCCAACATTGCAAGAGTCAAATGCTCATTTTTGCTTTGGGTGCCAGTAAAATGCACCTAAACATACTCATTTCTCGCTCCTATGGATTACTCATTCTATATAGTCAGTTCCCTGAAGCTTCTTCCCCTCTGCACTCCAAAGGGCAGTTACAGTCTGATGATCTCTCGTGCACAACCCATAAATGACATTGTGAGTGTTGGTTTGCAGGGTAATGAGTCAGTAAAAGTTTTTTTTTTTTTGTTTTTGGTATCCTATGCCAGGTGCTGCTCTAGACTCTGTGGTGTCAAAGTAAGCATTTTTTTCTGTGCACTGGGGACAAAGCCTCATCATTGGTTAGTTTTTTTTTTTTTTTTCCAGTTTCCCAGAGTTCAGCTTTAAATGAATTCAGCCACATTTTTAAATTGTACTGGATTACTAGGGGTTAAGTCTATAGAGGTGCATGATACCCCGTGGACTTTAATTTACAGTTGACCTTTTTACTAAGCACCAGGAGCATAGCTATCACTATACTCCAAGACCTCTGATGCTGGACCTTCTGGTTCCAGCTTCTGGAGCTGTAGAGTTTAATTTAGCTGCTGAACCCACTCCTCCTGCTCAATCAGAGTGTTTTGTATTATGTAAGCTCATTCACGCAATGCAAAGGATTCTGTGAATGAACAGCAGAGGGAAGGGAAGGGCAATGATGTGTGTGAAAAGACAGCATCTCTCCTATCAGAGCCCCAGGAGTATAGTGATAGCTGTACCCCCAGAGCTCCATAAAACTATCAGATGTAAATTAAGAAGGTGGTAAAGTAAAGGAGGCATGCACCTCATTGGAATTAACGCCTAGTAATTCAGCACATTTTACAAAGTGGCTGAATTCTGGGAGTTCAGCTTTAAAGGATAAGTTCACCTTTTAGACAAAAAAATATTAAATGCGCATTTTTTTGCAGGTAAAAAAAGTGCATTTATTATTTTTGTCCAAAGGAGCCTGTACAGCATTGCACCTGTGATCAGTAGTTAGCTGACGCCATGCAGGTCTCCTGCAGACCTGTCAGAATACCTGCTTGAAGTATGGGATGTATGAGCAAGCAGATATGCTGACAGGAAGCTTTAATGAACTACCACAGTGCTCCACAGCGCCGTGGTAGTTCATTGAAAACTACAAGCCAACAGCCGTCAAGGCTGTCGGGACTTGCAGTTCGTTAATTCACGGAAGTCCATGAAGGAATGATCTGATCGCATGGGCAAAGCTCCACACGGCCGCGCTGTTTTCAAATCTGACAGATATTCCAGGGAAACTTCTTCCCATACTATCTGTCAGAGGGAGGGGAGGGGGGGCGGTTGCTGCGTCTATGGGAACATGTTACATGTTCTACACTAAAAACAGGTGGAAGATGTAACGTGTTTCCAAAGGTGAACTTCTCCTTTAATGCACTAATCCTTCATGGGGCCCTCTGGTCCCTCTGTATTTTATTGTGTATGATAGTATTATTATAAAGCTTGTCAACAGCTTGACCTGCTGCATTTGTATTTTTCCATTAAAGAGAATGAAGTGCTGTTCATGTATATGTTGGGGATAAGGTGGAGGAGTGAGAAGATTTTAAACAGTTGCTAGGCTGAGACAGGCAGGCCATATAGCAACGATGTATATAAAATCATGCTCTGCTTTGAATATGAATCATATGTGAATACATAATGCAAATCAATGTACGTTTGTGTTACTGTGATGTATATGACATCAAAGTAACACAAACGTAGAAATCCAAATGTAATGTGTGCAAACAGATCAGTAAACCACAAATTAGGTCTGTGAAGAACAGCCCCAGTGTATAAACTGCAATAGCCAACTAAAATATTCATAAAAAGTGTGATATCAATCCTTCGTGAAAACTGGCAACCTGAGACCCCAAGATTGTATGCCCACCTGAACGTTCGCTTTCCACTAAGCTCTGCCTGTCTGTTAAAGCACCAGCCCCTCCCAGCAAGGTAACAGTGCTTAGCATTGTGTAAAATAACTGCCTCCCCAGACCGTCCAGTTCTCTGCCCTTTGCACTCCCTCCCTCCCATTTACTTCCTCACTAGCAGGTCACCTCCCCATCCCCAAAGTATAATGCACCCTGCCCTGTGCACTTCCTCACCCTCATTTACCTCCCCATTCCCACTTTCAGGTCACCTCCCCATCCCCAAAAATTATACTGCACACTCCCATCTAATTTTTTAAATCTACTCCCCCGCCCCCATCACACGTTCCTGCTCCACTGAGTCAGTGCTACTGGAGATTTTATTTGACTAAAATGTACTGGAGATTTTAGTAGACTAAAATATGACTAAAACTAAAACCATTACCATGACTAAAATACAACTGAAACGGCATTTAGTCAAAAGACTAGGACTAAAAATAAATCGCAATTTGATGTCAAAATTAGCAGTGCACGTTTGTGTTACTGTTATGTCTTATACATTGGTTTGCATTATTTATATGCATACGGTTATCTGATTCATATTCACAACGCAGCACTATTTTATATACATTGTCGTTTATCGCAAACACTCTGGGGTTCATTTACTAAATCTGGAGAGTGCAAAATCTGGTGCAGCTCTGCATAGAAACCAATCCGCTTCCAGGATTTTTTGTCAAAGCTTAAAAGAGAAGTATGGCTTTTGTTTTTTTCCCCCCATTTATATTTACCTAGGTGGATGCAGCATCGGTCTGATACTGCATCTGTCCCCCACCGGCTCGAAGTGAGAACTCAGCGATCACATGATCACTGAGTTCTCACAGCTGCTCTAAGCAGAGAATGGTGACTGTCAATCACCGCTGTCTGCTCTGCCCCC
This sequence comes from Staurois parvus, assembly GCF_062004578.1. Lineage (NCBI taxonomy): Eukaryota > Metazoa > Chordata > Amphibia > Anura > Ranidae > Staurois > Staurois parvus. The sequence goes on from NW_028317933.1 coordinate 12,990,102, forward strand.
TTGCACTTACTAGAGCGCTGGGCTGTGGAGGGGGAGGGAGCTGATGGCTCCGTATTCTCAGCAACTCGATGAGAGGGTAAGCCAGGTGCTGCTCCAGACTCTGTGGTGGATCTCAACTTTAAAGTCAGGATCTTTCCCCAGCCTGGACTGGCTGAGTGACGTCAGCCAACAGCAGGCTTTATATATAAACAAAAAAACGTTTGCGCTAGATGTGTGATGAAATCTAAAACGTAAATAAAATAAATAGTGATAATTTGTAGTAAACAATGCTGCCACTTCTAAACAAATTAATATAATCAACAAAAGAACCCTCAAAGTTATTCAGTAGCGCAAGAAATATATTTATGCATGTGAATAAATGAATAAGTAAGTGATCATTCAACATAAGTGGGGAAAAAAAAAAATAAGTCCATAAAATGTCTTTTCCACCAAATGAATCTTGTAATTTCGAAAAAGAAATCGCCACATTCAAAAGAATGGCATCCCCCTTCCGGCTATGCACTTTTTTTTTTTTTTTTTTTTTAAGGTGAATCCAAATGGGAAGGAAATCAACCAAAATTGATTATTGATAGACTCCTCTCTGTTTATCCTCCAATCTCCATGCCTTTCATTCCCATGATCAGCTGGCACCACTTCACAGGTTAACAGATTCCTAATATTGAGGAACTTATAGCAAAATGGATAACACTCTCCTTCTCCTTTTTAATTTCTCTCTCTCTCTCGTCATGTAGAAACAAAATAGAAATAACCCAATGGTGCAGGACGAAATAACACCTTTAATCACTATAAAGACAGCCACTTACAAAATATAAGCAGATAAAAAGCCCATAGGTGCTGCAGTGAGATCTCGTTCTGACGCGTTTCGTCATACCTGACTTAGTCATAGGGTACCCTATGACTAAGTCGGATATGACAAAGTGTCAGAGCGAGACTGTGCCGCGACCGGAAGTGACGGAACTGGAAGTGATGCAGGAGCGCCATTGTTTGAGATCCGGTACTGGTGAGAGCATTGCCTGATACCAACCAGTGTTTTACATCTCACTGCAACACCTATGGGCTTTTTATCTGCTTATATTTTTAAAGTGGCTGTCTTTATAGCAATTAAAGGTGTTTTGTACTGCACCATTGGGTTATTTCTTTTTTTGTTTCTACATGACCACTAATCCTGAGAGAGAGAGATATTAAGAAGGAGAGCGTAATCCATTTTGCTATAAGTTCCTCATTATTAGAAATCTGTTAACCTGTGAAGTGGTGCCAGCTGATCATGGGAATGACAGGCATGGAGATTGAAGGATAAACAGAGAGGAGTGTAACAATATTGATTTTGGTTGATTTTCCTTCCCATTTGAATTCACTTTATAAGCAATTCTAGCCAACCATGAGAATAGGAGGCATGGCTATCCGGAGAGTGCATATCCAAAAGGGGGATGCCATCCTTTTGCACCTGGTGATTTCTTTTTGGGAATTAGAAGATTCATTTGGCGGAAAAGACATTTTATTGACTTTTTATTTTATTTTTCACTTATGTTGAATGATCACTTACTTATTCATTTATTCACATGCATATATATATTTTTTGCGCTACTGAATCACTTTGAGGGTTCTTTTGTTGACAGTGGGCTTTAGCCCGCTGTTAGCAGAAAACGGGAAACAGGAATGCAGAACGAACTGAACTCTTGTGAGTTTTGGCTGTACTACTCCTTTAAAAGAACAATCTGAATTTTAGAAGCTGATTGGCTACCATGCAGTTTCACCAGATTTTGCACTCTCCAGTTTTAGTAAATCAACCCCTGTGTGTGCTTGCAGCTTGAGTAGTTCTTTTTCACAAATAGATTTTACACATACAGCAAAGAGCTGCATCTTCGGTTTTTAAAAAGCGAATGTTTCTTGAGCTCCGGGAAAATGATTGTACCTCAGCAAGGTAGCGCCGCACCCTTGTGTTCTATATCTCAGCAAGATACCATCATTTTGTTCCCTGATCTGTGTCAAACTACCTGCTTGCACACAACACAGCTGATTCTGGTTGATGCCTGAATATAGATGGTATTGGCTGTGCAAGAAGTAAAATGCAGGTATTGACAGTAGGAGCACTGTGATCTAATCCAGATATCTTATGTCTCTCACGTTTTTTTAAATGGCCATCTCCTTTTCCAGGTGTTAGTGTCTCTTGCTTCCTCATGTAAAGACTTCCTGCAGCAACGTGTGTGCAAGGATGCCCTTCCTGCCTTTTTGATGTCCCTACGCTCTCAGGCACTTGTTAGCTGTCACGCCGGGCCTGTATACAGCCACACGTTGGGCTTTAAACTGCAGTTAGCTGTACTGGAAGGATTGGGGACCCTTTGTGTGGATTTGGCATTGGGTGAGTACTTGGCTGCCTAGCTCAGAGCTAAATTCTGCTATTATTACTGAATTCTGCAAGCTAAAATGACACTATGTAACTTTTCTGCATGCCTCTCCTATTCTGTGTGATTTTCAAAGTCCTGGATTAGATGCATTCATTGCCAGCGGATTTTCATACTGATCCATATTTGTAAAGGGGAACATGTCTGAACTGAATCACATAAAGTCCTCCTGCGCTCTTATGGTAAGTGGTGGATAGAGAAACTAAAAAGCAGCCAGCATCTATCCCGCACCAAAAAAGGGTAATATGAATAGAATATAAAGTTGATGCAGCGCTAAAAAACTAAAGACAAAATATAATATATATCCGGATAGTAAAATAAAAATGATAACATGACCCAGGATCGCCTGGGGATACAAAAAACAATAGCCCTTATAAGACTAATAGCAGTGATAAGTGGTTTAAGTGCAGGCTAAGGTGTCCATAATTCATACAGGGGTGTAAGTGAATCACAGCACACTCCAAAGAAGGTGACCCCGGGCAGTCTTGCTGCAGTGGCCTCTCACCTCCACTCCACGACCCTACAGGGCCATAAAGCGTAATGTAGATCACCACGAAATCCTCCAATACGGACTCTTTAGATGTATGAATGAACAGGGACAGGTTTCCTCCAAGTCAGTGGATGAATAGAAGGCACTCTCCTCCGATATCACAGCCGCTCATATGCCCATAAATGAGGAGATAAACATAATCCTCATAGTGTATTACCGCTTTATTTGAATAAGGCAACAAACAAAGAAAGGAAGGTAATCCACTTACATAAAAACGGCTTGTATGGAGATGCAATGCTGGGTGTAAGCAGGATCAAAAAGGTGCACCAAGATGGCGTCACGCCGGAAGTGCGTCACCACGCTATTGCCGTCAACGCGTTGCGTCACGTACCTCGTGACTTCATCAGGACCTGAACTGGCTTTCTCACCATTCTACAGTTCCTCTATGATCTATAGGACCCCCTGCAAGAAAGGGTGGGGCTTACACTGGACAATTAAAGTGACTTAGTCATTGACATAAATATGTAAAATAAAGTCCTCTCCACAAAGAAGACTGGTAATCCATTCTTCCTCTGCCTACGCAACTGATATTTGCTCTGAAGAGAAACAGCCACCAGAAGAATCCTCAAAATTCAACACATGCAGGAATGTTGGAATTACTGGTCCCCCCACTGCATTCTGGTTTCTCCTGCTGGCCACTGCATCACTACAGGACATAGTAGTGACATGGGGGCTGGTGGTTTAAACCACTAAGCACCGCAGGAGACCAGGAATCTGACACTTCCGGAAGTCTGATGCTTCTTCAGGCAGCAATTTCTCCTCGCTGCTGCAGAGACAAGCGGTGCAGGCAACTGCAGCTCTTTTCTTACATGGAGGACTTTATTTTATATATTTATTATAGAGAAAGAGTTGTTTTAATAACACATAGTAAAATTGAGCATAGGCACTCACCTGAAAGGATATTAATGCAGCAAATCGGTCATGTCTGGAAGTTCCTTCTGCATCACAAATAAAAGCTGGAAGGAGTGACACCTCTATACATAAGGAGCATGCTGTTTTAAAGGAATTTTCAAGTGTAAAGAGTGTTCACCCAATTAGCAGCCTTGAATTAGACCTGTATCTCAATCCCTCTCTGCAAGTTGTTACCCCACATTCACCTGTGGGAAAAGTATCCTGCAGACAGGGAAATCAAAGTGCAGACCATCAGTCCTAGAGCTCTCCTGGATGAACACTTCATGACTTTGTTCAGGGACATAGAGGGAAGTATCATTTCCCTCTTACATTTATTTTGTCCTCCTTTTTAAGTACAGTCAAACCTATATTTTCAATTTGTGTTTGGGGAAATTTCCCTTCTCTTCTTATCCCAAAGAGGCAACAGGAAGTCAGAGCAAACCTAAAGTGGGGGGAGTCCCACCCCCAGACAATTGTCTCTGGAGCAGGTGTCCCTGATGATTTCCCCTTAGCATTTGTTCTTGGAACAATTCTAACATTTTGGATTTACCCTGAATTTCTTTCTTAGCAACAATGGTCACCAGTACAAATAGCAGGGTAAATCTCCCCAAAGGGGACAGACAGCATTAAAAACTTGACAAGGGATCTAACCCTTTCTCACTCTTAAAGATACCGATTTCCCCTGCTACTATAGGTTGCCATTAGTTTCCAGCTGACTCTCGCTTTCGCTTCTCGGCCTTTTGGCTAAGATCAAGTGTAGTATCTGTTCTTATCAGTGTCCAGTGGGGGTGCTCCCGGCCATTCTAGCTTTGCGGGGATGGCTGTTGTATAGTACCCTCACTGGTATGATGGGGGTCCGGAAGGCTAGACCGGAGGGACAGAAACCAGGGAGCGCCATGATTCGTTCTGGGGCCTTGGGAGTAATTCCTCTGGGAAAGCTGGAAAGACCCAGTACCTCCTGATTTGGACGGATCTACCTTGGTCTGGCCAGGGGCTGGGAAGGCAGAGAGTCCGCAAACACGGTGCCCCCTGAGTAGTCGCCTCAGGGGTGCTCTGAGTAGCACTTGGGTGTGGGACCCCACGTTGCAAATGAGCACATGGTCACCGAGTTTAAACACTTTTTGCACTGCGCCTCTAGGACCGGGCCTTTTGGTCAAGTTCTGGGCAATTTTTTTGCTACAGGCCTCAGGGTCTGGTCAGTGCACAATTTGGGCACGACACTTTTTATTATTTTTATAGATTTATTTAATTTATTTATTTTCCTCACCCCACGTTTGTCACTTTTTAATTTTGTGTGTGTTTTTTCTCACAGGATGGAGGGTGTGGGTCCTCGGGCCTGCCCTGAAGTCTAGGGGGAGGATGTGTGGCCCTATGGTTCCTTCCTCCCCTGTCCCTAGGGGGTTTTCTCTTCGGGAGAACCCCCTGGCCTAGTACTGGATGTCCGGCTTCGGCTGGGCATAAGGAACGGTGGTCCACCAGGCCTTTTGGCCAGGAGGACCGAATGGGAACCTTGTCCCTGTCGGGAGCTTCGTGCCCCGGGGGATCAGGGTAGCGGTCCAACCCCTTCGGGGGTAGGACAAAAGCACACCCTTAAGTGCACTTTTTGTGTGGTGTTTTGCATTTGCACTTTTTTGTGAACACTTACGGGTTTTTTCGGTATACTTGCACGTTTGCGGACTTAAAAAAAAAAAAAAAAAATTAGTTTCCAGCTGACTATCTAACTGAGAAATAATTCTAATGACACAAATAATGAAGTTGCTTTGTACTTCCCCATGAGACTTATGGCCTGGTGTGACTAAGGTTATACTCAAAGTGGAGAAACATTCTTCAGACATTGGGATTCAGCAACACAGAAAACAGCAGGCCAAACATAAATCTGGATCGCCTTTTCTTACTGGATAATCATACTGTATCTTCTCTTTCATGTACTAGAAGTTTGAAAATAGACACTAATTGGTTGCTACACTTGTTTTGGTGTTTGCTGACAACTTGTCATGTATGGGAATGTACTGTAGTGTCTGACCCTGAAATTTTACAAAACATGGGAAGTGTTTAAGGGATTGCTTACAATTGTTTGCATTTAAATATAAGTCAATGGGAATGCAGAGAAAACTCAAAGGAAGTCAAAGCCATGCTTCATTGGTATGTTTTGACTTGCTATGTTTGACTTCAATATTTTTTATGAACCAATTGACCTAAGGGAGATATCTTCACATCTGATGTATATATTGTAACTGTTTGATACTATGTTTGCTGAGCAGCCAGTGAACAGATTGTTTTGTCCTCTAGGAGACCGCGATCTGCTGGACGTGATTGATTCTTGCATGTTGTACCTGAGCGCTCGACAGCCAAAAAAACTCCAGGAAGCTGCAATCCGGTGAGAACACCCTACAGAAATGTACACTGTGTGTGTGTGTGTGTGTGTGTGTACGTACACTCAGGGCTGGACAAAGTCATGTGATGTTTAAAGAGAAACTGGACTCTGGAAGCTGTACCCAACAAAGGCAAGCGAAGTGCAAATGACTAGTCACCTGTATTGTCTGTGGTCTCTCTGCAACTGGTCTTTTCCCATTACTGACTTAAAATGCCTTTTCATGCACTGTGTCTCTGCGTGCAGGTGACCACTTTGGTTGAAGCAAGGCATTGCTTCCTAATGTCAGAGCCTCTTAACAATGGCAACAGTAGTAAAAGCTGTAGTGACATTACTAAATCTTACTCCAAGTCTCCTGATACTAGCAGTCAGAATCAGCAGTGCCTAAGATTTCACGCTGCAGCTGCACAGCTTGGAGGCTCAAGGAGCAGGAGTGTCTAGGCACACTAGCATACCAGGATATGCACTGCTGTTTTTCAACAGGAATTCCAGACAAGATTGAGTTGCAAAGCGCTTTTGGTTTGTGATGCACAGATACAGTGTAGTTTTGCTCTATGTGGCATCCTGCCCACTTAAGGGTTCTCATCCTGTCATGAGAAAAGTATGGGACCTGCCACAGCTGACCTAAATGTTCAATATGTTAGTTTTCTGGTTGACATGCTGGTGGTGCTTTAATGGTTTTTGAGTCCATCATGTAGAAAATATAGAATAAGGAATTGACACTTTTCTAATGATCATTTACAGTTTGCTTTTTCTGGGTCTGTAAATCAAATATTCAAGCCATTCTAATGGTATTTTTTGAAGGAGGTCCAGCAGTGACAGCCCCCATACATGTCTCACAATAGTGTCACATTAACACCTTCCCACCTGGCCTATAGCAGATTGACTGCCGGGTGGAACACTTGCCGTTGTGACTGGGCGTCATATGGTGTCCTGTCAAAACGAGCTGTTCCCGGGGCTGCGCAACAGCGCGATCTCTCACTGGCTGTGTCCACGTGACACAGCCAGTGATATATCACTACACCGGCCCGTTGCCAGTGTCTTGTGACCAATCACAGCAGATCACATGTTAATTGTATACAATGCATGGCTTCCTGTCATGCCATCCATTGTATACAATTATGTTAACTGTGACTGGTCAAGGCGGTCACATGATACAGACAGGGCCAATCACAGCCCATCTGTGTCATGTGATCAGCTTTGCCCAATCATAGCTAATCACAAAAAAACACTGAATCAGTTTCATTCAGTAACAATGATTGCAAATATCACTGAAATACATTGGTATTAGCAATCATAATGTGTTTAAAAAAAATTAAATTACTGATCACTTGCTCAGAGTAGTTCAATGTTACTATAATAACATTGTATTGCTTTGGTCCCAGTGTGCTGAAAAATAAAATAGTAAAAAAAAAGAAAAAATGTAATAAAATAGAAACATTTGAAAAAAATAAATTTTTATTATTATTATTATTTTCACCAAAGAAATGTAGCAGAATACATGTTGACCTAAATTTATGAAGAAATGTTATTTATTTGCAAAATTTTATAACAGAAACAAAAGTATGTTTGTTTGGTTTTTTTTTTGTTTTTTTTTTTTTGGGGGGGGTTTTTTGGTTTTTTTTTCCAAGTTTCAGGTGTTTTTTGTTTTATTTAGCAAAAGATAAACTCAGTGGTGATTAAATACCACCAAAAGAAATCTCTATTTGTGTGAAAAAAATGATAAAAATTTCATATGGGTACAATGTTGCATGACCACGCAATTGTCGTTCAACGTGATAGTGCTGAAAGCTGATAATTGGCCTGGGAAGGAAGGGGGTATAAGTGCCCAGTATTGAAGAGGTTAAAAGAGCTTCTACTGGCAGCAATAGAAAAAAACTCACATTTTAAGGCATCAGCTGTAACGATTTAGGTGAGTTAGCTTTTGGTATTTAAGAAGCAGTGTTGTATATTGTGTAGCAGTGGTTCTCAACCTGTGGGTCGCGACCCCTTTGGGGGTTGAGCGACCCTTTCACAGGGGTCGCCTAAGACCATCGGACAACACATATTTCCAATCTGTAAAGAGCAGCTACTGTGTAGAAAGCAGCAATATTGGAGGTAAAACGACACTCATGAATTATAATTACTGGGTAAATAATTTTATGGTTGGGGGTCACCACAACATGAGGAACTGTATTAAAGGGTCGCGGCATTAGGAAGGTTGAGAACCACTGTTGTGTAGGGTCAGGGGATTATGTTAGGGTTTAGTTAAATCCTAACAAACAGGAATTCTGCCATCATTTGCTGTATGTCTGTTCCCAGTCATTGACTGCGAAAATATATGGACATAAGGTGCTTGATCTTTCAGATGTTAAAGTCCTCTATGGTCAATACCGACTTTAGATTTTATAGCTCCCTAGCTCTGGTAAGGCTGCTTTCATCAAAAAAAGGCACCTGAAAAGAGGACGCCTTGGTTAAAATCCAAATGTTAAAGAGGCAAGAAGAGCACCACACCAATGATGGAGCCCAAACTGATTTTTAATCAACGCATATCAGACAAGCAGGTTATGCCACTATCTATTGAGCTACTACAATGAATGTCAGATACACGATAACCCCTAGTATGGTTCGAATCCTACAAGCTCAAGCCAGCACAGCACGTAAGCCCTGTTGAAGAGGGAGTACCTAAGCTCCCAAAACGCAATGGATGTTTTATCATGTTCTGAAATAATTCAAAATGAGTTTGGACTCCAGGTTCACTGATACAGTACTCTTGCTGATTCAACGTTCAAAAATATCGATGTCAGAAATAGTCAGGCAGCTTCAATATTAGCCGAAGGTGCCCTCTGAAAGCCGAGTTCAAGTCATTATTAGAGTATACCAAAGTCTTCCAGTTAGAATGCCAGTATCTCTATTTGTTGTATCAATATAATTTATTAAAATAATAATTAAGTGCCATCTACTCAAGTACGGGTCCTAGCGACTTGATAAATAAATAATAAAGTAAGTAAAATAGATAAATAAGTAAAATAATAATACTACATTGTGAATTATAGGGAGACACAACATTGCCTTAAGGCTCTATAGATATATTTTGTACAGAATAATGGAAGTTATTTGTGTTCTCCTTTTGGAAGGTGCGTGTATTAGATGTCACAGAGGAGGTCTTTACCTCTATTAAAGCCTAACTCCAGGTTACATTGTCCTGGAAGTTAAAAGCTTTTACAGCATTACTTTTTAAATGCTGTTCTCTCAGTGCCTCTCCTTCACCGCAAGATGTTGTCAGTCTTCCAGGTTCGTCATTCAACCTGTAAGACTAAGGACATACTGTGAGTGCATGGCTTCATGGGACCACCTCTTCAGGGGATGTCACTACACCAACCTGCACTCACAGTATACTAATGCATCATCAAGGGCTGCCCAACTCCAGGAGAGGATCCAAGAACCACCCTGCTCCCCATGTGGCCAGCATGAAGACATCTGAAAAAGGGTAAGTAGAAAAGAAAAGAAACCGTGCCTGGGGGGAGATGGTCATTTGGTAAGGTGTGGCCCAGAGCTTGCAGTTGTGCTTTAGGGACCGTTCACACCACAAAAAACACACTCCGGATGCATTTCGGATACATTTTTGCTTACAGTTCACACCACACTCCATTCCTGTGCAGTTTCGATGCAGTTTGCTATCTTCCAGTATGGTTCTGTGCAGAAAAAAATGCATCATGTTCTACTTTTTTTTTTTTTTTTTCTGCACTGGTGTAAACTAAGGCCATTGGAATACATGGAAAACACTGTGCATGCATTTGTGCTGCAGAAAAAAGGTGCACTGGACTGCATCTAGTGTGAACTAGCCCTTAAAGCTGAGTTCCACTCACTCTGTAAAAAAAAAAAAAAATAGGTCCGCAAAAACTGTAGCTGCTGACTTTTAAAAAAAACAGCCACTTACCTGTCCCACGATCCCACAATGCCCCCGCCGCAGCCCGTTTCACCAGCTGTCCTGTATTCCAGGCACCGGCATCTTCAGTGTGGGCACCCAGCTGTGACAGCTTGCGGCTTCACAGCAGGGTGCCCACTGCACATGCACGAGTAGTGCTGCGCTTCCTGAATGGCCCCGTCTTCTGGGACCTGTCCCACGAGACTTCAGGGAGGGAGGGTAGAAGGACAATTTCCATTTCCGATCGCCTACACAATCGCAGCGGAAGTGGGAGCGGGTACCTGTCAAACCCGGGTACCCGTTAACCCCCCCACTCCCCAAAGGTGTCAATCCTTAATGGGAAACGGGGGACCAATCTTTAAAGCGGAACTTCCCCTTTTATGTGGAACTCCACTTTAAAGCACAAATCCATAGGTCATAAGCTCTTATACATGCCAAGAGACTCTGGCAGATCAAAATGGCTTCTACATTTAATACCAGTAAATGTACAAATCCATCTAATGAGATTAGCCTGCAAATTTAAAAAGCCTATTTTTGAACAGTTTTAGGCTCTGGGATGCTCTTGCTTATATCATTGTAGACAAGTTTAATTTCGAGATTCTTTATTAGAACACTGTACAGCCAGTAGGTCCCAAATGATGCATAGATGCAGTTGGCTTGCTAAACAAATCATTACTCAACTCAGTAGGCACAGATGATAACGTGCCTTACTTTCATGGATTATAGCAATTTCGGCTCACCGGCATAGTTTAATAATCCTTTCGGTTCTAGAGAAGAACACTTATTACAGATGGAGACAGTAATGCTCGTTTTCTTTCACTGATGGCATCTAATATGACGAAAACAGCTGTGTTCAAATTGTATATAGAACTTTGAAATGCTTTAATTATCACAGATGTAGCCAGATCCTAAGTTACATAACTGGACAAAAGAGGGGAGATGGTTAGTCATTTGTCTGTCCCCCCTTCTATTCTGTAAGCGAGGTTTAAAGCTTTGTTTTCTTCTGTGTCGCAGTGTTATGTTGTATCGGTAGTATGTCGGTGTATTTGAATTGAACCTGTCAAGATAGAAGTATAGGAGAAGATGCCTGGAGCTGTCTTCCTCATCATTCTGAATTAGAAGCAGAGTTAAAAATAAATTTAGGCACATTCTTGTCAAAGAAGTGAACCTTAAAGAAGAAATGCAGATAGATTAATTTTGAACATAGATATGGTTATTATTTGTGACAATGTAAAGCCAATGCATTTCAGGGCAATTACAGTGCCTTCTTCATTGGGGCTGTTTGTCTGAAACCATTGTTCTGGAGGACGGATAAAGTAACTAAGAACTTGTCTTATGTAAAAAGTCAGTTTGTCCAGGTAACAGGTTTACATCCCTGCAGCTAACAGATTGATATTCTTTGTGGTCCAAATTTTTTGAAATTTGTCACCCGGACAAACACTTTTTTATTTATTTATTTATAATGTGACTTTTTAATTGCTTTACCCTCAGGAATAGCAAACAGGCCTCATGTAATTGCCCACAAATACCATGGATTTACACCGCTATGAACAATAGGCATATCTGTGATCAAGACTGATCTACCTGCCTGTTGTCATTTAGAGTAAGAGGTCTTTGAGCCCCCCCCAAAAATGGGAAAGAGGTGTCAGCAGAGGTGCCCAATAGTGAAGGGAAAGCTGGGAAGTGGATTCTTCATAAATTCGATATTTGTCACAGAATAGTATAAAACAGCATCAACACGTTTCATGGCACTACACTAGCCATTTCCTCAGGATGGTGCATAGTTGTGTGATCAATAAATATTAAATTTATGAAGAATCCACTTCTCATCTTCTACTTTACATTTGGGAACCTCTGCTGACACCACTTTCCCATTTTTTTTGGTTCTCAAAGACCTCTTACTGTGAATAAACCCTGAGACCACAGAGTGTGGAATTGTCTGAATCACCCCAGCAAGCATTGAGTGTGACCTTTTACTGCTCAGGGACAGTCCTATTCTCTGCGCGCTTTCACTCCAAGATGTCTAATACCCCATTAGGGAGCTCAACAACCTCACAGATGTGAATACATCATTGCATTTTACCTTCTCTTCCTATTTCATCCAATGATCCGTTAAACCACGACACCATAAGGAACTCTTCCACGGCCTCTATCTTTTTTTTTTTTCTCCTTACCTTTGGCAGCACTCCAGTGTAACATAAATGTGGATGTAGCATACATGTAAGGGTAGAATAATTTTATCAACAGCTAAGATGTGACATGATCCGTAGTGTCATTATAGATATAGTTTAATTCTGTGTTATTAGGGATAGAGTATTCAAAGTATTCCCTTAATTAGTCATAGGTACATGTTCTTCAGTTAGCATTTGAAAAGACAAAGCTAGGTTAGAGTTGGGATAGATTTATTGGCATCTAGGTGTCATCTATGTAGACATAGATTTCTCACCTTCCTGAGACTCAAAGAAGCGTCCTAGGGACTTCTGCTACAAGGACCAGCAGGGGACAGTGAGAAGGCCCCAAAATGTCTGTCAGCGTTTATTTATTTCAACAGATCAAGGGAATCTATTTTATCTTTCATAAAAACGAAAATGTTAGGTGTAGAGAGATGAAAATAATTCCATCTGATTGGACACATTATAGGCTACATATACATGTAAAACCGTAGTTGTAGCGAATGTAGAATCCTGAAGAAACGCACAAAACTGTTATAGGGCGCCTGATTGTGGCAGCCAAGCAGTGATTAATGGGGCTGACACTCTGGTGTCAGAACCGTTCCTGGCCCATTCAACTCTGGTAGCTTCAGAACACAGAACGTCCTGTGGGCTGGGATGAGAACATCCCTCAAGGTTTATTAGCCAAGGTCTAAAGTCCAGCCCACATCCATATTTCAATAAATTGAGGACCCTGAGATATGGACGGCGTGATTCGTATGGAGCCAGTTCCATTTGACTGGTGAAGTCCGAACTTTTCTTCTGACTTGCTCCAGTCCAGGGGCGGACTGATCATTTGGAAACTCGGGCACTGCCCAAGGGCCCAGGGTCAGTAGGGGGGCCCCATGAGATGCCCCTGGTACTTCTTCTTTTTTTTTTTTTTTTTTTTTCATAGGCTTTTTTGAGTTTGGGAAGGACACAGGGGCCCCATGATCCCCTATTGCCCGGGGGCCCCATGAGTTGTCAGTCCGCCCCTGCTCCAGTCACAGGATACATTTTGGTTTTATTTTTATTTTCATAGTGAGTAGCCAATTGTGTGTGTCTTTTTTTGTATTTTTCTTTGTATATATTTTATGCACTGCCCACTTTCAGGATATTCATTTTTAAAATGAATAAGTTACTTCTGTGTACTAACCTAGGACTCCTATCCCTGGAGAGATTGTATTGTAGTGTCTATGTGCTTGGTCTAAGTTCATTGCCAATCTTTATGCAATTGCACTGTATGTTGGCAGGTTGCATGCAGATTGTAAACTAGAACATCTGCCGGATGGAGACCTGTGTGTGTGGGGTTGCCTAGCAGGCCAGTCTGTGGACAAACTGCTGAGTGGTGGCAAGCTACCATTTGTTGTTTGGCTGGTGCTTGGGTGTGGGAAGAGTGATTAACGCTGGGGTTCTAGCTCAATGGATAGCTGGAGGAATCCTAGAAGTGTGTGCTAGACTGATCCCCAGTCCTTAGAGTGCACCAGATTGTATGTAAGATTTGTATCTACTTGTGTGTGGTCAGCCAGCTGGATTAGAGTGGAGTCGTCTCCGTCTCCGTCCCCCTCCCCATTCTCTTACCCCCAAGTCAAGGACCCTGCCCCGGTTACCTGGCCACCGTGGGCATGCGTTCCTTGACACCCAGTTTTGTCATTTAGATTCTGTCCTCTGATGAGGATTGCCTGTTGATATATATTGATTTTTAATTTGGTTTCATCTTATCACTCAGTTTATATACTGGTCCACTAGTATGTAAAGCAACACCCCTTTTTTCCAATAGCAGATGGACCTGCCAATTATATCTCTACCTCTACTTTCACTGCTGCATAGGTCACTGACCTGGAATAAGTGTGAAGCCTGTGAATTTCGAAGCCGAAACCTTCATACTTGTTCCAGGTCAGTATGGCATGGATGACATCCTTGCCTGGTGGTAGCAAATTCAGAATTATTTTTTGTATGATTTGTAAAGTGAATCTGTGCTTTATCTGTACAGATTAAGGGCTCTTTCACACGGGCGTTCCGTATGTCCATTTTTCATCTATCCGTTTAGGGATGGAAAATGGACACCTATGTATTTCTATGGACTAGCGAATGTAAACAGATGATCATCTATTTACATCCGTTAATGTCCGCATCCGTTAACAACATCCATTTTTTTTTTTTGGAAAAAACCCCAATTTTTCTTCCAAAAAAAAAAACCCGGAACAGATGAAAACCGGATGTAAACAGACATATACGGTCCGTTTTTTGCATTGGTAAAGGATGTAAAAAAAATGGATGTAAACTGATAAACATGCGAATTGATGAAGAACTGATGTGAACTGATCCGTTTTTTTTCTTGGAAAAAAAATGTGACTGAACGGATGAAAAAAATGGAACGCCGTGTGAAAGGACCCAAGAACAACACGTTCACTTCAGGCCTCATGCACACTGCAGCTGTCAAATGCCTGTTTTCACAGACGTTTGATTTTTTTTTTTTTTTCTCTGCTCCTATACGTCCCTTTATGTTAGCCTACGTGTGCATGGCCTTTAGAGAAGTTGAGGCGCAGAAATCTGAACACACCAAAATCTCATTCAGAAGAGGAGCCTTTGAGCAGAAGAAATGCCCAACGTGTCACTAGACGCGTTTGTCACTTGAGCGTTTTTTCATTTCAGTGGCCAGAATACATGAATATTCTGGCCAATGAAAATGCCCAAATGCTTGACACTCCTAAATGTGTTTGAAGCTACTTTTCTTGTGCTAGAAGAAAAGCATTTACAAGAGCCCCAGTATGAAGCCACGGCATATGCTCACCTTCCCTTTGCTCTTCTGCTGGAAGGGAGGAGAAGGAGCCCTGTGCAAACTGCAAATCGATTCTAGTCTGAGCTTACAGAGGACTGAGGAATCTTTGTTCCCATGTGACAGCACTGGTCCCTGAGCAGCCAATTGCTGCAAGAGGATGGGTCATGTGTCCCCCAGTTCCTGGATATATTAGGTCTTTCTCATTCCTATGACTAAGTCCTGTAGGGGGTGAAACACATTGGGCCATGGCCTAAAGTGGGCCATTTTCCTGGGTATGTGGTTTGTCCTCTTCTGTGTGCTCATTAAATTTCACTGGATGTTTCAATGGCACCGGTATACAGCCCGATCCTTTCAGTGTGGAGTGGAGGAGGGCTCTGGCATTCGACTATACCGCAGTGGAGGAATGTCATGGGGTGCTTTGGGGCAGTGGAGTATATCTGAATCAACCAATGTGAACCTGTTTGTTCACCATGTTATATAGTTACATAGTATTTGTACATGACAGTACTCATTTTTGGCTCTTCATCTCAATGCAGATGTATCGAGGAGTCTGGCTCCTTTGGACCAGCTTATGCCCTTCACTGATTCTCTTGGCTAAATCATCCAAAATTCTCTTTTTTGGGTGGCCATGTCTACTCCCTCCCGCCTAGCATCCTTATTGAAAAATTGTAGGAAAGGGGCAGAAAACATTTAACCAAATCCAATCAGATAGAGGTGCTGCTTGGGTATTCTAACAAGTGGCAGCTGTCAGAATACAATGGCCAGCAGTGCAGATTCATCTATCTGCACTGTATAGCATAGATGGAGGACTTTTTTTTTTTTTTTTTTTTTTTAGATTTTCTTCATTCAGCCTGCTGCTGAATACAAAAAAAAATCTATTTGCATGGTCTGCTTTAACCTTTTTTTTATTGATTGTCAACAGAATTCAGCTTATCTTCAGGGTCTTTGAACTTTCTATGAACACAGCTAGAAGGCATTTGTAGGAAACAAAACCTGAGGGAATACAGATACTAGTACTGTTTTTTATATCTATTGCTTGTTTGAGTTGTATATTGCATTGGTCAGAACAGCAGAATGTAAAGTGTAAGTTAAAGTATTACTAAACCCACAGCAGTAAAATCAGTCTGTATATGCAGTAAAGCATGCTTGTTATACTCACTGTGGAACCTAAGGGGTTAATCCTATCCCTTGTGTCAAAAGGCTTTATAATCTTGTCTTCTCTGATCCTCCCCTTCTTCCACTGTCCCCAGTCCATATGCTGATAGTACAGAGCTCTAGGAGTCACTCTGCACATGCTTGGTTTAATTTGTATGGCTAGAGTTTTTTTTTTTTCTCTTTTGGGAGGGTGCAAGTGATCAGCCCAGGGCCAACAAACTCTGTCCAGACAGAGGGTCGGGTTATGCAGCCTCATAGGACAATCAGGGGTGAATGATAACTCCTCGTAGAAGATTAACCAGTGCTCAGTCGACACTGATGGAAGTCACAAGACTTTGTGCTTTCTCATGCTTTATACTGCTGATGAGAAACGGTATTTAGCAGTTTATATTTTTTATAACCATTGCATTTCCGTGTTCTGTATTCTGTGGCGGACCAAATAGAGTGAATGCAGGGTCCTGGGTTTAGTAACACTGATAAGGAATATGCAATGGTGGGTTTACATATTTTTTAATGTTCTCTTTGTATTGGTTTCTTTGTGTGAAATCCCTAGTGTTCTTGCCAGTCCTTCTGCTTTCCTATTAAAAACTGACCACACTAAGCAGGAGAGCACACCGTGGTCTGTTTTCATGCTATGCTGGAACACAGTTTGCTCTCCTCTAATGATCAAACTTGTCCTGATTCCCCCCCCTCCCACCACACAGCCATTCACTGGGAAGTTCAGTGTACTGTTGTTTCTCCTCCCCTACCTCTCTGTGCAACTGAGAACAGCGGGTATGTGATTACTTAAAAAAAAAAAAAAAAAAAGGGTTGGGGGGGGGGGGGGGGGGAGAAGGTGTTTTATAATGTTTTTTTATATCTATACACAAATGTTTTGCCTTTCATTTCTATTTTAAAGTGAATGTGTTTGTTTAGAAGGTGAGGGTTTACAATCATTTTAATGTAAATGACACCCATTTCACCCAGTTATGTATTCATGATACTTGGATGTATTTTTAAACAGCACCTTAATCATCATAGTAGCGTCCTGTAATCCCCTATACATCAGCCGGGGAGAGGAATGGAGAATGCTATACCCCAGGAGGTCTCCAGCCTGTCTAAGCAAAGGACCAGTTTACGGTCCTTCAGGCTTTAGGGGACCAGACTGTGGCCAGTGGAAACAGAAAATGCCTTGGCATCAGTGGCAGTAAGCCTTTCCCCATCAATGGTGTCAGTTGGAGGAGTATTGTCCATAGGGCTGGATAAAGGCAAGTAAAGGGCTACAGTTTGGAGATGACCGCTATAAACCCAAACAGGCTTTACAGCTTTAAATCTAATATGTAGAACTTGCTGATTGGAGGGGAGAGCGTATAGTTAACCTTACACTGTGGATAAGTAAATATTGGGACCTTTGAGAAATCTTTTCCAGATATTATATATTACAAACAGAAATGAATTGCAGTTTGAATGGCAGTTCATGATAAATGTGTGCCTACATTTGCATTTTAATCACCAGAAAGAACACACCTTTTAACAGGAATATATATCATTCCATTCTGACCATCTGCCTGTGCTTTTTCAGACAGACTGCCCACTGAGTAACCTCTTTGTTTCTCTCCCTGCAGGACATTTCTCTATCTTTCACAGCTGGATCCCGATATTGTTTGGTTGTATCTGTGTGAACAGCAAAGCCCTCCAGAAACACCTCACCCCTCCCTGGTACCTCTTCCGTGGAAAGGCAAACCTCATGATGAGTACACACAGAACGTTGATCACCTACTGCAAAAGCTGCAGTGACATTAGCTGGTAACAAGAACCGACTGCCCACACTTCCCAAGGATACATGTAAATCACCTGCAGGCAGGTGATCTGGATTCTGCAGAAACCATGATGACCTACAATATCCTTTCTATATAGGAGAGACACATTATGGAATTCTACAGTGATTTAATCAGAAAATCATCAACTGAAACATTGGCTACTCTATTAGCAGAAATAATTTTGTAAGATGAGCAGAAATACAGTGTCCTTTATAGATTGCTGAATACCCTTCAGAATGTGTCACGAAATAAGGAACCCAACAAAGTTTACACCTGAGAAAGCTTAGTCATAAATTGTATAATCATTAAATTAGCAAATTAAGTCACTAACTGTACAGAATCAATTACATCTTCAGTTCTTCTAGGGGGATTCGGTAAAAGTAGCTAAAAAGAAAAGTGGGAGGTATGGCTCCGCTGAAGAAAATATGCAGTAAAAAAAAAAAAAAAAAAAAAGCTGGAACAAAACAGAACGTCGTTTTCGTTTCCTGTTTAACCTAGCTGGTGTGGGTGAAATCACTTTCAAAGACACGGCAGCCTGACCACAGGTGTCAGAACACCATGATCTGGTCTGAAATGTGGATGCACTTAAAATTGAATATTCAGGGGTTTATGTGATCAGTAATTTCTACAGCGACATAAGTACATTGATTTTATTGTGGGGAGCATACCCTTACCCAAAACGAGGATGGCACATGGAGCACTTCCTTTGCTTTCACTAACAAGGAAACGTGCACAGTTTTTCTCAGTTTACTACTGTTCCATTACCAGCACAAAGCAGGCATGTTGGAATAAAAAAAAAAAAACCACACACAGCAATTGTCATGCATTCTTTTTGAGAGCGGTAAAGCTTGTCTACACATACTTCAGCTTATAAATGCCAGTCTGAAGATTGGACAGCAAGGTTTTACAAAGTATTTACAATACTCCTGTTCAAGCTTCAAGCAGCTTACTTGAAGGCTTTGAACCATCAGTTCCAGGGTGGGGATACAGAAAGCAGATCTTAGGAGTGGTTTTTGAATCACTGACCCAAGTATAGAAATAATGAATTCTGACATTTCTTCAACTTTCATTTTTCATGCTTGTCTCAAAGTGGTTCTAAAGCCTGAAGGTAAAAAACTTTGTTTGCAGCCCCCCCAATATTTAACCAAGCCCGATCCTGATCCAGCGATGTGCACAAGTTCAACTGCTGTCCCAGCTCTCTACCTCCTCATTGGCTCAGAGACAGCAGCAGGAGCTAATGGCTCCTACTACTGTCAGTAACAGCCAGTGAGGAGGGAGCAGGGACAGGGCTGAGCCCCATTCTGTGTGTCTTATGGACATACAAAGCGGGGCTCCGGAGCTAGCACACGAGTGCCCCCAGAGCATGCAGCTTGCTCTGGGGGCATTTGGCGGGGGGGAGCGCCTGCAGGGGACCCAAGCAGAGGAGGGTCAGGGCTGCTCTGTGCAAAACCATTGCACAGAGCAGGTAAGTATGGCATGTTTGTTAATTTAAAAAAAAAAAAAAATTAAGCCTTTAATATCACTTTAAAGGGGAAGTTCAGCCAAAAACTATGTAAGGCTAAACCTTCTCCCACCCCCATTCTAAACCTATTCTATCTAACTCTGTAAAGAAAAGATCTGTATACTTGCCTATTCTGAAACCACTCCAGTCTGATCATATGATCTCTCCAGTGGCAGCTTCTGTGTAGAGGAGAGAATGCTGAAAGCAGCTGCAAATGGCAGCTAGATGACGTCACCCATAGGCTTACTATGCGGCATCCGTTGTCGGTAGTCCCTCCTACATTGAAGAAGCTGCTGACAGTTGATCCAGTGACCAGAGCGGCTTCAGATAAGGTAAGTGTACAGATCTTTAATAGAATAGGCTTAGGATGGGGGCGGAAGTAGGTTTAGCCTTCGTTAGCTTTTGACTACACTTCCATTTTACCCTGGTCATACCCTGTTCGAATTTTAGCCAGTTATTGATATGCCGGCTAAAATTTGCTTAGTTGGTGACCCTCTTGTGAAGTAAAAATGAACAGGCTGCACACTGATATAAAACCAACTTTAAAAACGGTAGTAATCCACATCAAAAAGAAAAAAAAACCCTGCAAGGTAAAGGCATTATGTGCTAGCATACATTGCATTGCATACTAGCACATTATGAAGGCTCTTGAAACTAAGCGTTGTCACGGCTCCCCGGGGCTTCCATCTTCACCCAGTCTTCCTTCCAGGTTTGCGAGCTCTGGCCGGCTGACTGGCTGAACTGCCATGACTTCAAGTGCGAGAGTCCTGGGCCACGGCACAGTGCCCTGAAGGAATATCACAGGTATGCCTTTCCTTCACAGCGCATGCGCCGAGTATCATAAAGGCCTAATATCTCCTAAACAATTCAACTTTAGAAGATGTTAATTTTATGTACAGGTAAGGTTTTTTTTATAAGCTAACCTGTAGGTAAAATTATTAAAGAGTTTACTACCACTTTAATAAGTATAGGAAGCATATCCTGTAGTCTCACCTGTCCACATCCCACTCCAACACGTTTCACCCCACAAAGGGCATAATCATGGAGACCGTTTCAGGCCTCTTTTGTCCAATATTTTTCAATTAAAAAAAAAAAAAAAAAAAATCAAAGGAGCTGTGCAGAAAATTGTTGCCCAAACAGCGTTTGCATCCAGTCTGATGCAGCTGCTGTTAATAGCCACCACCCACAACTGTCAGAGTATAGTAGCCCAGAAGGGGGATTTGTCCATCCACATTTTATAGCTTGGGTGGAGGAACATGTGAGAACTTGTTTATGGCCAGCTTTATTCTGTGACACAGAGATATCAAGCACCTATCACTTTCAGAAGGCAGTCTTCAATGGCAGCCCCCCTATGGCTTTTCTATTTCTATAAAATGTCCGCAGCAGCACCCTGGAAAAAGAAGAGATGGAATACTTCCTTTTTATCAGGTGGTGAGTGAGATATTCACCCTCATGCAGAGCCTGCAGCACTGCTACTATTCAACATGTTGGGTTGTCTGAGAGCGTTTGTCATTGTTTCTCCTACTGGCCACTACATCTATACAGGAATTCGTGGCCAATGAGAAGAACAAAGGTGCCCATTGGTGGACACACCCAAAGTGTTGGATGGTAGTGTTGTTGCTAGCTCTGAAAGAGAGGTTTACCACCTGCCACAGAGGTGTGTATTCAGAATCTTCCATTATGGAGTGCAGCTGCTTGGATTTTGTAAATCCAAAGCTCTTTGGATTTTTAAAGTCATGTTATTTTGTTTGAGGAAGATCCCTACATGGATTAGCTATCATACACACAGTTGTCCAACATGTTCCTAGCAGGGAAATATCTTCCCATTCTCTCCAGTCATGACTGAAAAATGATTATTTCCTGGCTGGCATCCATTTAATGCTGGATATTCCTCAGGAATATATGAAGAATCCAGGACAGCTGAAACTAGCTCAGATGAACTCTTCATGGGTTTCCATTAACCCTCAACATTTTAGGTGGAGACAGAACCATGCAAAAGCTCCAAAGCTATTTTTGGTGAACCTGACTTGTGATTTATATATTGGTAACATTTCCATAGTGGAGGAGACAAACCTGTCCTTGGAAACCGTATTGGTGCTGCAAGAGTCTGAGTCAATGGCATCAATTGTCATCAGTTTGAGATGCTTCAGAGTTCATTCAGAATTCACTGGCATATTTGATCCACAATTGACCTCCTTTGGACCTGCATTTAGCAGGTTTTGCATTCCCATAAACTTGCAAAACCCATCTGAAATAAACAAATTTCCATCAACACAGGCCCTAAAGCACTTCCATATTGCTAACTTACCTCTGTTTTTGGAGAAATGTGCCATCTCCATCACCTGATTTGCTGTAGTCCTTTTGTAATATAACCCTGTATTCAAGAACTGTGTATTTTTACATATTTAAAGCACTTTTTGGAATAAAATACAATAAATTAGCCTTGCAGTCGCTATCAATCTCCTGTACAAGCACACTGCCGAAGTTCTTATGCAGAAACAAATCAACCAAACTGCTGACTGGGCAAATGATCATCTTTATTTACATCCAGAGAGGTGTTGCTGGCATCTCATGAGCAGAGAACATGGCCACCTCCTTGACACAGAATTGTCTCATGGTCACATCTAGACAGGTCTCTGTAGATGGGTTTAGCAGTGTGTAGATTGGAACCTCACATGGGTATTGCAGCAGAGGCTGATGCATACACACGGCAAGTCAACTCCATAGTGTCCAGCAACATTTATACAGCTATGGCATCTGGCCATCAGCAAATCACTCAAGTTATTATAATTGACAAAAAGGCAGATAAATTTGTATCTCTGAATTCATCATAAATCCATTATTTTATTCTTCATGCAAACTTCCAGCATCTGTCACCTTCTTGATAATAGGTACTTTGCCTCCCAAAGACCTTCCTGGTACCTTGTGACTGTCAGAACCATCGTCTTAGATTACGCTGCCGTGTGAATATATTAAGATACCTGGGTCGATATACTGAAGCTAAAAACTGCATAAAACAAAAAATAACCAATCAAGGGTTAGGTTTCATTATCTAATTTACACTAGACAACAGGTTGCTGGAGAATGACTGGCTGCCATAGACGCACCTTCAATAAAGGGAGTCAAGAGAAATATGGAGGCTGCTATGCTGACTGGCTTCTACACTATCGGAGGAATTTATCACAATTGAGGCAGACAGAATCTGGAGCAGCTGTCAATTTCTATCTGTCATTTTCAATGCTTAACTGAACAAGCTGAAGATAGAAGTCGATTGGTTGCCATGCAGAACTGCTTCAGATTCGGTCCGCTCCAGTTTTGATAAATTCCACCTATGAGTCAATGACCTGGAACAATGACTTACCGGATCTGCACACTTATGACTCAAAAGTACTAAAACTAGAGTGGCTCAGCATCGCAACCAGACAACAAGCAGTTTCAGAAAGGGGAACCCAATAACACTGCCTGTATTTCTTTTGCAACAGGGCAATTTTAAGGTGCCTACAAACATACCATAATCATTACCAACTGCTATTAAGCACTGCATGATAATGTTTATGGTCCACTTTAGCTGCAGAATTTCACAATCACTGAACCATCTTCGATCTTGGCTCACCCCTTCTGGTTTTCTGCAGGGCTGGAGATTGGGGAAACACAGTAACCAAACCAGATGGAGGCTTTATGTACTTCAGTGCAGGTTTCCATGGTCAACTCATCATTTTCACCCCCACCCCCTCCTCCCTTCCCACTTTTTAGAGGGACTACTGTCTTACGTATGGCAGGCTGCTTACGGAAATAGAACTACAGGGCAACTGGAGATAGAAATACCTCCTAGGTCTTCCATCCTGATCCTGATTTCAAACAGGTCAGTGACTGTAGTGAAGTAGACAAGTAGTGAAGCCAAGGGCAAGATGACTGGAACCTGCACAAATGTTGCATTAATGATAGCTGCTTCCATATTATAGCCCTACAGGTTCCCTTTAAGGCTCAACTCTCATCAAGCGCTAATTGTTTTTGTAACAAATGGAAATTTTACTATTATCTCTAGCTTTTGGCTCGGTTTGTCTTAAAAATCTTTCTTTAGACTAAGTTCAAAAGGTATAAATCAGAACACAGCAACCTAAACCATCCAAAGTGTATTAGTGTCTCCAAGTGGACCGATATTGTATTGTATCAAAAAGAGACTTTAGGTACACTAATCCTCTTTGAGACTGCCATTACAAAAATGTTCTCACTGCCACTCACACATCTAATTACTTACCTTTGTCCTAGGGGGTCCCCTGCAGTCCCAGCAGCCACTGCCTCATTTCTTGTTTTGTTTGCTGTCCATGGCTGATATTCTAACCAGATGTTCAGGCAGAGAGAGCCAATCAGAGCTTTCTACCTCTCCAAGCTTTGGTCCTTCACCCCAGCTAACAGAGGATATGACGCAGCAGCTTCTGAGACTTCAATGGACCCTACTCCAAAGCAAAGGTAAGTATTTTTGGTGGAGATCAAGGGGCCACTTTGGTAACAGTGGCCTCAAAGACCAGTAGACCTAAAATCTAGCTGCATTTCTACCCACTGCTCTTTGTGCTGCCAGTCAAGTCAGTTCATTAAAAATCGTAGAACCTTCATTAAACCAGAACAAACCCTCTGAACATGACCCTTTTTTATACAGACGACTCTGGCCCTGAAATTTTATATTTTTTCTGATTGTTCCCCTGACATTTAAGAAAAGGAGACAGAAGTTTAGAAGCACAGCATTCATGTTGGAAGGTTGTCCAGAAAGACAGATGTCTTGATGGTTTTCTTTTTTTTTCTAGCAATGTCTATGTATATAGGTGTGACTTGTAGATGACCGATGACCTAAGGCAACCGATGACCTAGCAATGAGAGTCTGGCAGTGCTTTGTATCCTTTGATGAAAAGGCAACAGCTGAAGTCCAGATAATAGTTATGCAACATTGATGTTGGGAATAGGAGTGCTGGTGCCATCTATGAAGCTACATTTCTCAGATAACTAAGCAAACAGAAACAGACTTAATTATATATTAATACTTTAACCATCACAGAATGTTGGTGGATCTGGTAAAAGATAACATTGAAAAGCAGCCTATTAAAGACAACACCTTCATAATAAAGCTTTTCATATCACCTAGTTCATATAAGCGGTGATGCCATCGCTGCAAAGGCATCTTGAAAATTCTTTATTTCCTGTAATGTTGGCTGGCATGGATTCTTGTCTGAAAGATGATATGTACATGGTGAAGGGTGCAGAAGATCCTCACATGGGTAGCAATGGGTGGATGGTGACAGAGGAAGCCCCAATCTTAGTCCGTATGGATAACAGTCTGTCAGGGCATCCTGAACGCCCTTCACCAAAAAAAAAAAAAAAAGGATAAGTTTCACATGATGGGGTTTATTTGTATTTAAAGTCACTGATTTCCACTCACTACTCCAGTCCAATACAGCTGACGACAATTTTCAGATGGAGAAGGGTAAGAAGCCTCTCATGCACTTCTCTGTACATCAGTGTTGGGGACCACAGTCTAGACCTGGCATTCCTCACAAGGCACCGCCGTTCGCTTTTTGAGCTCTTTCACTTGAAAGTGGCGGTGAGTGCTGGTATCTTGTTGGCGGTGAGAGGCAGCACCACGGCGGCCTGCTTCCAGCTCTACGTGGAGAAAGGCTTTGACACGATGCTGCCGCCCCTTCCCATCACTGTAATCTAACACGCGGCACTCGTAGGTCCCTTCGTCTGAGATCTTGACATTAGATAGGCGCAGCTTGTGTGATATGTTACTGCCAAATACCTTCACCACCTATACAGAGAACAGAGAGTTATTTGTGTATCTACAAAAAATGTCTTGAAAGTATAACTCAAGCCAAAACGTTTTTTTTTTTCACCTTGGATAAAGAAGGGAAGCTTCCCCTACACTCAATGGTTCCTTCTGCTGACCATACTTCACTACTGTGTCCTACAGTGACGTCAGCTCCGTAGAAGGAACCACTGAGTGCAATAGGTGACTAAGTATCTGACACTTGCAGAAGCATACTACAGATCGGCAGAGAGGTATGAACCTTTCTCTCTGAAGGGGGCACTTTGTTTTTTAATTCTAGCAATGGACTTAAAATGGTTGCAAATCCTTACACATACCCAATAAAGTGACTAGCCTCAGGACATACAGAAAAATGAAACAAATTCTACATAAGTTGAACCTTTTTATCTGCACTCCTCTCTCATTTACAGCCTCCTAGAGCAAACATTTGCGACAGCATTTCTGAGGCAGGGGTGGGGATCTGACATCACACACTGCATAGTACAAAGCAGGGAGCTATGGGGTTTATTTACTAAAGGCAAATAGTCTGTGCACTGCAAGTACAGTTGCTCTAGATCTGAGGAAAGGAAAATTAAAATACCGCACTTTTGCTTGCACATGATTGGATGATAGACATCAACAGAGCCTCCTCTCAGATCTTGCACAACTGCACTTGCAGTGCACAGACTATTTGCCTTTAATAAATCAACCCAAGTGTAATCTCAGACCTCAGTGGATGGAATGGACACAAACTCCTGCTCTATACAGTCTCATAGGGAAACATGCACAGCTGAGGCTATCAATCATCTAACAGAGGGGGGTGGAGTCATTCCCTGGGATTCTGTGGTGTCGGCATAAGACACACATGCAGATAGCATAGATGTCATCAGATACACATAGAGAAGACAAAACAGGCAGAACTCACACTAGGTGCCTTGAATTGAGACAAGTACGCACCATAGAGGAATATGCTCTGTTCATTTTAATTTGGCTGTAATTATATAGATTACAGGAGAGCAATTTGTTCAGCCGACAGCGGGCTGATGTCACAGAGCCAGTCCAGGTTCTGGAAAGATCCTGACCATATGGTCACTATCCATCCAGAAGCCTGGACCGGCAGCAGGCTCAGCCGAGAGCCTAGGCTAAGCTAACCCCCACCCCTACACAGTCCAGTGCTCCAGTTACCACTGGGGGGGGCACAGCAAGGAGCCAGAGACCATCACAGCTCTCTGCTCAGAGCGGAGAGGAGATCTGAGTGATCAGTGGTCTTTGATTGCTCAGTTCTCACTGCAGAGCCAGCAGGGCGCAGATGCAGCATCAGATCGATGCTACATCCATCTAGGTGAGTATAACTTTTTTTTTTTTTTTTAAATCAAAAAGGCATACTTCTCCTTTAAATGAAAACCTTGCATCAGTAGAAAATAATAAGCATGTGCATGTAAAAACAATGTTTTTTTCCCTGTTATGACAGATATAACTTCAGTAAGAATCTGACCACTTCCTGGAAGTGTCAGTTCCTTTCTGTGCCAGCCCCTGCTCCTGCCCTCAAGCCCTGTGTGGACAGACAGCAGTAGCTTGCACAGCTACTTATTAGCACACATTAAGGCAAGATCAGCAATTTATTACCTGTGCACCAATTATGTCATTAAACAGAACCGGCAGTTGGTGCAGCGTTATTAATGCACAAAAAGTGCAAGCAAAGCAGGAGCTTACTGTAGTGTGCAGAATGGAGCAGGTGTCACCCACTTGAAAGAAAAATATATTTGAAATATATTTTAAAAATATTCTTCACAAATATATTGCCTTATATTTGAAATGCTACATTTTTGGCCATATTCAATATATTTCAATAAATAAATATATATAGATAAATAAATATACTGCATATTGAAATGCGTTTTTTATTACAAAATATATGAAACATATTTTTTAAAATACACTTCAAATATACTGTATGTCTTTAAAAACACAAATTACATTTTTGGAATGCATTTACAAATATATGTAAACATATATGTTAAAATGACTTTTTTATATGTTAAAAAATATCTGAAGAATATATTTTAAAAATATATATTTTTTTAAATATATTCTTCAGATTTTCTTTTAACATATAAAAAAGTCATTTTAACATACAGTATATTTTTACAAAAATTTGTAAATGCATTCCAAAAAATGTAGATTTGTATTATTAAAGCCATACAGTATATTAGAAATGTATTTTTAAAAATATTTTTCATATATTTTGTAATAAAAATGCATTTCAACATGCAGTGTGTATGTGTGTGTATGTGTGTGTGTATATATATATATATATATATATATTTTATTGAAATATATTGAATATGGACAAAATTGTAGCATTTCAAATATATGGCAATATATTTGGGAAGAATATTTTTAAAGTATATTTCAAATATATTTTTCTTCCATATAGGCACTGCTGGCAGTATTCATTACTCTGCTGTGTGTAAGCTCCTACTATCAACGTCTCTGTTCCATCATCAGATCAATGAGAGGCTTTTCACTGATCCTCAAACATAAATCATGGATCGCAGGGGAATAGTAGTGTCATTTCAGTGACAACTCTGTGGCTGGCGATGTCACATCCAGGACGTGGTGCCCCGCAGCAGTTTGTGGGTCTATTTGATATCACCAACAATTATAGGGGAATTAAATGTATAAAACAAGGTACTTTTACATATCATCCGATGGGAAAATTGTTGCTGGTATTATTAGTATGGGGACAAGGTCTCGTAAAGTTTCTTAAATTAACAGCTCCACTTGCATTTTAAATCAGAAATATGGAGTTATTGTTGAGCTGATTCTGAGAATACACTTGCTTCGCTATCTCTATCCGTGACACTGGCCTGAAATGTGCATACAAATTAGAAGTCAAAACTATCTGTATTCTTGTTCCAAGTCAGTGTCTCAGAAATGATGAAAGCCATTGGATCAGCGTGACAACCAAGCAATTAGCATTTTCAGAACAATAAGTAAGCAAGGACAACCTCTGTACACTCTCAGTACTGCATATTCTCTTTGTGGCTCATCCAAGAATTGATTTTCTCTCAGCAGCTGTTACAGAATGATTTTTACAGCCCAGTCTGATGTAAAGCTCATCGCAAAAGAACAATTTTCTCCTTTTAAAATGACAGCGGGGTTCTGTATGGTTACTACAGGCAACACAACTTTCATGCATCCATTTTGGCCCATTGTCACCATCGAGCTCTCTTAGATCAAAAGCGCATCTGTAGCACACTAACAGCAAATGCTAAATAAAAATAGTATCTTTCAGGTCTACCGGCTTTGTTTGTTTTTAATCTCCACTTTTTTTTTCTCTGTCAAATGGCACCATTCTTAATGAATTTACATATTCCCCCAATGGGACAGCGCCTGTGTTGAACTCTCTTTCCTACTGCTGCCAAATGCAGCTCCCTCTCGCCCACAGCGCAAGATCAATAGAAAAACCTCTGCGGCTAATTAGCTTTCCTTCCAAATTGATCTTCTCCTGGTATTTGCCATTCTGTGAAATGTAAAGTTTGCTCAGTCCGGAAAGAGAAGAGCGTAAATCAGATTAATGTTCCGTTCCCCATCATGCAGGTTAGTGATTGTCAGGATGCTTGAGGGCAGAATGCCAGCTGTGGGTGCGCTATGCTAGCTGGATCACAGGTAAGACAACTAAGAATGCTCTACAAAGGGTTTAGACAACCTCAAAATAACGAGCATTATATGGATTGTGCATATGAAGGATGTCTGTGAAGGTTTCCTATTAATCTAGTTATAGTACAATGTATTACTGGCAGGGTTTCTTTTCAGCGGGAACGCAGTTCTGGTACCTCTAGCACTGAATGGATGTAATGGCAAGGGGTGCTGGGGGGTCCATTGGAGGAGGTAATCTATTTTGCATGGAGGTCAATTGTTGCAGGAAGGGAGCTACTGTTGAGGGAAGATCTATTGTTGCTGCTGGGGAGCTGTTGTTGCCGGGTTGGTATTTTGTTCCGAGGGGACATTGTTGTTGGGGGGGGGGGGGGGGGGGTTATTGTTGCTGGCTGCATTGGATCTATTTTACTGCTTTTCTTGTAATCATTAACAAATTCCATACAAAACGATATTTGGCTCAGTATTCTCTAAAAGGAGCAGTACGGGCAGGTGGGTAGGAACTAAGGGAGGGTGCTCGGACATGGGTAGGGGTGCCAGAAAAAAGGGTGACTCAGAAGGGGGAGTTCCTGCACCTATTTTCTGAGACAAAAAAAACCTGATTATTGGTATGGTATTAATAAATCACATTCAACTGAATTTGTTGTAGAATAGGTTCCACCACTTTCAATACTCAACTCCAGTGAGTGTGAAGACCAACACTTATATCCACAACATTTTACTGAGTTGGTGGCTATAAGAAGTACATTCAGAGGTGAGTGGGGAGAGGGAGCTCATCTACCCTGTTTGCGTTTGGGGATGGACCATCAGCAATGGGGGTTAGTAGAAGGTCCATGTGGAGGTGGTGTCCAAGTCCATCTGTAGTGGGGGGCTTGTGGTAGTATGGAGTTGTCCGTGGAGGCAGCCGGCTGTAAGAGCTTGTAGATACTCCTAATTCAGGTAGAGAAGAGAGACAGCAGCGCCACTCTAAGTGTAGACGGTAAAATCAGGCAGATTTAATGGTAAAATTGCACTCACATAGATAGGTAACAGGTAGGCATGTCAAGTGATGGAGGTCCAGTGGGAGCATCAGGTCCTTTGGCCATGCTCTGGGTGTTTTCCCGCCGCTCCGGTGGTGTCCAGGGCTCGGGGAGTAGCAGAGGGGCTCAGGGAGGCTTGTAGGGATGATGTCACTGCATGGACCAGGTTTCCAAGATAGCGCGCGTTCAGAGCATGCTCACTCCTTCTGCTACTCCCCGAGCTCTGGACACCACCGGAATGATGGGAAAACACCCAGAGCACGGCCAAAGGACCTGTTGCCCCCACTGGACCTCCATCACTTGACATGCCTACCTGTTACCTATCTATGTGAGTGCAATTTTACCATTAAATTTGCCTGATTTTAACCATCTACACTTAGAGTGGCGCTGCTGTCTCTCTTCTCTACCTGCTATATGAAGCACCCCATCCAAAAAGTAACAGATTATTTGCAAAAATGAACACACAGATCATAAGCCTCGGTTCACACATATGCGATTTCTAATGCGTTTCAGAACGTGTTAAATTGCATGACAGGTCAAATAACATAGTTTTCTATGTTTCCCGTTCACATATACGCGGTCTAGCCGCAATGCAATTTTGAAAAGGGTCCTGTGCATTTTTCAGTGTGGTGCAAGTGTGCTTTCCAGCCTGATACACTTTAACAATCCGAATCAGAATGATTCAAGCAGAACAGTGCTTGAACAAAATTGCACCACATCCGGCCATCAAAATCGCACCACATATACACTCACTGGCCACTTTATTAGGTACACCTGTTCAAATGCTTGGTAACACAAATTTCTAATCAGCCAATTACATGGCAGCAACTCAAAGCATTTAGGCATTTAGGCATGTAGACATGGTGAAAATGACTTGCTGAAGTTCAAACTGAGCATCAGAATGGGGAAGAAAGGGATTTATGTGACTTTGAGCGTGGCATGGTTGGTGACATACGGGCTGGTCTGAGTATTTCCAAAACTGCTGATCTACTGGGATTTTCACACACAACCACCTCTAGGGTTTACAAAGAATGGTCAAAAAAAGAGAAAATATCCAGTGAGCGGCAATTGTGTGGATGAAAATGCCTTGTTGATGTCAGAGGAGAATGGGAAGACTGGTTCAAGATGACAGAAAGGCAACTGTAACTCATGTCAATACGGACCAAAATCTCTTAAGAATATTGAATCTACGTCATGAAGAATTAAGGCAGTTCTGAAGGTAAAAGGGGGTCCAACCTGTAACTAGCAAGGTGTACCTCATAAAGTGGCCAGTGAGTGTATGTGAACCCAGGCAAAAAGTTGAGTTCCAGGTATGAATATTTTTACATAGCTTCATTGGTCCAGCTTGGACCAATGTAACGATGTATATACCATACCTGTGGGATCCCATGAAAACTGGAAATTGCTGTAGGAGGCATCGCTACACCAGTCATCTCCATTAGCTTCCTGTGCTCAGAGTGATGACGTCACAATCGCCACATTTTCCAATCAGAGAACACTTTGCACTAATTAAGAAAATGCAAAGCATTCTCTTAATGGTGCCTGTGCTAAGCGAGAAACCTTCTGTGCTCAGTAAGCAACAGGTCAGCCGCTCCATACGGGACCCAGAGGCTAGAGATTATCACTGGAGAAGCAATGTTTACTTCATTGATTTCTAGCTTCCACAAGGGTAAATCTGTGTTCACTTCAATCAGCCAATCGGATGCTCGCAAAAGTACAGTTTTTTTTAATTCCCTTGCACATGATTAAAGTGAACACAGATTCACCTTAATTAACATTCACTTTACAAAGTGCACATACTGTCAGGCAGCCTGTGTACTTACCTATTTTGGGCCCCTGACCCTTGGCTATGTTTATGGATTACTCTCTGCTGCTGCTCGACTTGACTTTTGCCTACAAACCCTGGTTACTCTCACAGCAACTTCTGCTCAGGATACCTACCCAAATTTCTTTGTGCTATCTCCATTCCAGGACCTCTGTCTGCTGTTGCCTATGTTTTTCCTGCAGGTCTGTTAGCAACACCCACAGTCAGAATACACAGTCAAAAAACTGGGGGCATCTGAGCACCAGTAGGGGATTGGTCTTAGAGCTGAAGTTTTGGTATGTATACTTTTGTTGGTCCAACTTGGATGTATGTGCCATACCTGGCCGATCCCTATGGAAGCTGAAAATTTTCTTAATGAATGACAGCAATGACATCACTGCCAGCTTGTCCATCTCCTCCAATCAGAATCTTTACATTCATATAGAAAATGCAGTGTTCTCTGAATGGCGCCCGTAACGAGTGGGCAACCTGTGTTCACTGCAGCTGGGCAGCCACTGTCAAGCCTTGGATGTAAATTCAGTTCATTGTCAAGAATAATAATTTATTCTGGCCATTGAAATGAATTTACGCTCAAGCACTGAATGGGCCTAACGTTAACACACGTGTCTAGATGCTTCAAACGTTTTTTCCTGCCAAAACACTGCTGCTCCTGGACGCACTGGTAGTGGGGGGTTTTTACAGCCCCTAAAAGCCCCTGCCACTAAAAGCTTCTAAAAGTCACAGGATAATATGAAGGGGCGTTTGGAAGCTGTAAAAAAAAACCCACACGCCTGACACCCCTAAAAGTGGCTGCAAAAACGCCCTGTGTGCATGAGGCCTAATGCTGCAAAAATATGGCGGCTGCTAAAGATGAAGTACATTGTCACTATATATTAGGACTGAAGTGTTGGCATATGTGGCCTCACACATACATACAAGTCAACCCCACTATCTGACATTAAAAAAATTAAATATTTTAACTTTCAAAAACAGACAAAAGTAACTCTATAAAAACAAAAAACAAAAACTAAGCATTAGTAAACTTTGCATTCTATTATAACCTAATGTCAGAATGATCATTAGATACTACTGTATATGGCAGAGTAATTAGCAGCTGAAGGTATAGGAAAATCTCCATTAGTCCTGTAAGAAATGAGCATGACCCCACCCCCTGAGCCTCCTTATTGGTTAGTAGGGCCATCTATCCCACTTAATGGACCAATAAGGAGGCACAGAATTTAGATGGTGGTGGTGCCGCCAGCTTAGCATCTGCAGGAAATTGTTAATATTAATGTAACTTTAGCTGCCTATATCTCTAGATCTGTTGATCATTGTGACTTCAGTTTTCCCTGAAGGAAAGCTCTACTCATTCTGTACATTTTTTTCATCATATACTCAATTTTAACTGCTTAAACCTGCGGGAGATTTGTACCGTTCTCATCCTGTTTTAAAGGTGAGTATGTAGATCATTGATACTCACACTTATCTTGGTGGCCCCTTTCTCTTGGGTTGACTGGGGAGATTTCACCTGTAACACATCAAAGACAAAACACAATTATAAAAGACCAATGATGAAAGTATTGGTCCATCTGGCAGCGTGAAGCTGACCGAAGACATCAGGATCAGCAGTATGGCACATACAGTCCCACTGTCAATAGCTGGAGCACCATATATACCAGTCCCAATCACAGTACTCCCCCCAATGCTTTCATCTGCTTTTCACTCCAGAGGCACTAAGCCATCTTTGTTCATACATCTTCCAATGTCAGCACCTATGTTCTGGACTGATGCACTGAGGTAACATGTAAATCATGATGCTGATGCACTTCTTGGCTGTGTTGACAAATCTCTGACAGCCTCTCATTTTGTGATTTGCTCACAAAGTCATGCTGGCCATACACTGAATGAATTTTGTTCCTGCTCTTGAGGGACCAGGCAAAACTAAACCAGTAGGTGGCTCTGCTGGCCACCTCCTGCCTAACATCCCTTGGTTGGAAAATTGTTGGCTAAACAGCAGCTGCATCCAATCAGATTTATTTATTTGTTTTAGGTACTTATATAGCGCCGTCAATTTATGCAGCACTTTACACATATATACAGTCAGGTCCATAAATATTGGGACATCGACACAATTCTAACATTTTTGGCTCTATACACCACCACAATGGATTTGAAATGAAACGAACAAGATGTGCTTTAACTGCAGACTGTCAGCTTTAATTTGAGGGTATTTACATCCAAATCAGGTGAACGGTGTAGGAATTACAACAGTTTGCATATGTGCCTCCCACTTGTTAAGGGACCAAAAGTAATGGGACAATTGGCTTCTCAGCTGTTCTATGGCCAGGTGTGTGTTATTCCCTCATTATCCCAATTACAATGAGCAGATAAAAGGTCCAGAGTTCATTTCAAGTGTGCTATTTGCATTTGGAATCTGCTGCTGTCAACTCTCAAGATGAGATCCAAAGAGCTGTCACTATCAGTGAAGCAAGCCATCATTAGGCTGAAAATACAAAACAAACCCATCAGAGAGATAGCAAAAACATTAGGCGTGGCCAAAACAACTGTTTGGAACATTCTTAAAAAGAAGGAACGCACCGGTGAGCTCAGCAACACCAAAAGACCCGGAATACCACGGAAAACAACTGTGGTGGATGACCAAAGAATTATTTCCCTGGTGAAGAAAACACCCTTCACAACAGTTGGCCACATCAAGAACAATCTCCAGGAGGTAGGTGTATGTGTGTCAAAGTCAACAATCAAGAGAAGACTTCACCAGAGTGAATACAGAGGGTTCACCACAAGATGTAAACCACTGGTGAGCCTCAAAAACAGGAAGGCCAGATTAGAGTTTGCCAAACGACATCTAAAAAAGCCTTCACAGTTCTGGAACAACATCCTATGGACAGATGAGACCAAGATCCACTTGTACCAGAGTGATGGGAAGAGAAGAGTATGGAGAAGGAAAGGAACTGCTCATGATCCTAAGCATACCACCTCATCAGTGAAGCATGGTGGTGGTAGTGTCATGGCGTGGGCATGTATGGCTGCCAATGGAACTGCTTCTCTTGTATTTATTGATGATGTGACTGCTGACAAAAGCAGCAAGATGAATTCTGAAGTGTTTCGGGCAATATTATCTGCTCATATTCAGCCAAATGCTTCAGAACTCATTGGACGCCGCTTCACAGTGCAGATGGACAATGACCCAAAGCATGCTGCAAAAGCAACCAAAGAGTTTTTTAAGGGAAAGAAGTGGAATGTTATGCAATGGCCAAGTCAGTCACCTGACCTGAATCCGATTGAGCATGCATTTCACTTGCTGAAGACAAAACTGAAGGGAAAATGCCCCAAGAACAAGCAGGAACTGAGGACAGTTGCAGTAGAGGCCTGGCAGAGCATCACCAGGGATGAAACCCAGCGTCTGGTGATGTCTATGCGTTCCAGACTTAAGGCTGTAATTGACTGCAAAGGATTTGCAACCAAGTATTAAAAAGTGAAAGTTTGATTTATGATTATTATTCTGTCCCATTACTTTTGGTCCCTTAACAAGTGGGAGGCACATATGCAAACTGTTGTAATTCCTACACTGTTCACCTGATTTGGATGTAAATACCCTCAAATTAAAGCTGACAGTCTGCAGTTAAAGCACATCTTGTTCATTTCATTTCAAATCCATTGTGGTGGTGTATAGAGCCAAAAATGTTAGAATTGTGTCGATGTCCCAATATTTATGAACCTGACTGTATATTGTACATTCATATCAGTCACTAACCCTCAAGGGGCGTACAATCTAAGGTCCCTAATTCACATTCATACATACACATATTAGGGCCAATTTAGACAGGATCAAATTAACCTACCAGCATGTCTTGGGAGTGTGGGAGGAAACCAGAGTACCCAGAGAAAACTCACACAGGCACAGGGAGAACATGCAAACTCTAGGCAGGTGGTGCCATGGCTGGGATTCGAACCAACGACCCTAGTCCTGCTAGGTGGAAGTGCTAACCATTTAGCCACTGTGCTGCCCCTAGATGAAGCCAATGTTCGAGTACAATACAATAGCTGCTGCAGGAGATCAATCCACCAGTGCTGTTAACAAGGATGGAGGAATATATTTGATTTTTTTTCAGCTGAACCAAAAAAATCTATATGAGTATGGCAGTTCACACTGCACCAAACTCTAAATGATCTGCAGTGGTTCGCTTTCATGTGGCTAAGCAGCATCTTCCAAGCATTCAGAACCTTATCATGCCACCTCCTACATTTTTTTAACTAATGCTAAGGCAGTTTTTAATGGAACCCACCACAACCACAAGGCAAGCGTTTGGTTCATGATTGCGGTGTAGACCCATTGACTTGAATGAGCGAGTCTGACAGACGATGCCACCTGCCAACTCAACAAGCCACATTAAATTTGTCACAGCCTCAATAGAACCAACCATGGACATACAGCATCCACCCAGCCTATCTCTGTAAGATTGACGGCAGCTCGTAACACAGCCTGGATGTCACAAGAGCTGCTTCAATCCAAACCAAATAGCCACGCCAGTCAGTAAGGATTTGAGAAGAGAGCCAGTGACATCATGTGATTACTAAATAAAATTATCATTTATTGTAAATAGCAAGATTTTTATAAGATTTTCACTATTTACTATATTTAGATATATATTTCATTATATAAATATGATAATGTGTTTTGTATTTGATCATACATTTATTGGGTTCATATAAGCATTTAACTCCTAACCATCTGACACAGATATTAACCTTAACCTCCAGACCGATTGACACATTATAGGGTTCAGCACCGAACCCTACCTGTACCCAACTCCCCACAATGAAGTCAACTGTGAAGGACACTGCTCAAGACATTTCTCTAGAGCAAGAGTCACCAAACTTTCTAAATACAGGGCCAGTATACTGCCCTTCAGACTTTATGGGGGCTGGACTGTGGCCAGTGGGATTAAACCATATATCAGGCTTGGTGGTCAGTGGGACTTAAAAAAATACATAACTCCTATGGTCAGTAGGATGAGGAATAGTGCCCCATTGTTGGTAAAAATGGAAGGAATAGTGCCCCATTGTTCGAACTAGTGGGAGGAATAGTGCTCCATCACTGGTATTAGTGGAAGGAATAGCGCCCTATTGTTGGTACTGGTGGGAGGAATAGTGCTCCATTGTTGGGACTAGTGAGAGGAATATTGCTCAATCATTGGTAATAGTTGGAGGAATAGTGCTCCATCATTGGTATTAGTGGGAGGAATAGTGCCCCATTGTTGGTACTAGTGAGAGGAATAGTGCCCCATTGTTGGCAATGGTGGAAGGAATAGTGCGTCACTATTGGTATTGTTGAAAGGAACAGTGCCCCACCATTGGCTTTAGGAAGAGAATAAAGTGCCTCATTGATATCAGTGGGAGGAATGGTGTCCCATTGTTACTGTCAGTGGGAGTAATAGTAGGTGCCCTATTGTTGGTGTCAGTGGGAGGAATAATTCCCCACTGTTGAGGTCAGTGAAAGGAATGGTGTCTCATTGTTAGTATCAAGGGGGGGAATAGTGTTCCAAAAGCTGGCTAAAAGCAAGCAACCTCATCTGGTCCGTGGACTGCAGTTTAGAGACCACTACTCTAGAGAGAGAAGAGCTCTATAATATCATAGAAATACATGTTTTATAATGTGGCAGTATCTATAAGAATATTTTAAGAGTTAAATGGATATCATTGTATACTTAGAAGATTTTCTGTGAACATTTTTCAAAGCAATTTAAGAATTTTCTATATATATATATATATATATAGTATGTTGCACTGCTAAGCAACAGAAGACAAGATACATCCAAGGTTGATGACCGGTTGGACAGAATATAATAAAGCTGTTATTTACCGCTGATGTTATTTGCAACCAGACCATTAAGTGATTTTTTTTCAATTTATACTTTGCAGAGCAGCTTCTATATTTGTTGATCTGAGGAATTTTGCTTTTACGTGACCTCAAGGCTTTTTACTACATTTACAGTTATGCGCACAAATCTGCAGACATGAGTTGGAAATTAGTGTTCATCTACAAATTAAACTATGCAGGGTATGTTTGATTTGCTAGTACAGTATGAAAAAAATCTATCTAATTTAGTGTTCACTAGCCAGTGGCACATAAGCTACATATGGCTCCGAGAGTCCTTTAAAGTGGCTTGGATCATCCTCTCTATCACATTTGTTTTCTGTTTTCTTCTTTTTTTTTTTTTAAAGTGCAACCAGAGGTTGTCTATGTCATGATATCCTAAACCTTTTAGATCAAGGGCCAAAATAAGAAAATTGTTAGCATACTGGGACCCAAAAAACCTACACAGCTTTTCCGCCACTGCTCACTTCTTACCCCTATTTCACCACTGCTCACATCTGCACCCCCTGCTCCTCTCTTCTACCACTGGTCACCACTGCAACCTCTGATCCCCTCTTCTACTACTGCTCACCTATGCACCCCCTGCTCCACTCTTCTACCACTGCTCATCACTGCAACCTCTGATCCCCTCTTCTACTATTGCTCACCTCTGCACCCCCTGCTCCCCTCTTCTACCACTGCTCATCACTGCAACCTCTGATCCCCTCTTCTACTACTGCTCACCTCTGCACCCCCTGCTCCACTCTTCTACCACTGCTCACCACTGCACCCCCTGCTCCCCTCTTCTACCACTGCACCCCCTGCTCCCCTCTTCTCTCACTGCTCACCACTGCACCCCATGCTCCCCTCTTCTACCACTGCTCATCTCTGCACCCCCTGCTCCCCTCTTCTACCACTGCTCACCTCTGCACAACCTGCTCTCTTCTACCTCATCTCATTTCTCGCCCCTATTTCACCACTGCTCACCTCTGCCCCCTCTACTCCCTTCTTCTACCACAGCTCACCTCTGCACTCCATGCTCCCCTCTTCCACCACTGATCATCTCTGCACCACCTACTCCCCTCTTTTACCACAGCTCACCTCTGCACTCCATGCTCCCCTCTTCCACCACTGATCATTTTTGCACCACCTACTCCCCTCTTCCACTCCTCATTTCCTACCTCTATTTCACTACTTCTCACCTCTACACCACCTGCTCTCTTCTTCTACCACTGTTCATCCTTACACTGCCTGCCCATCAATGCTCCCCCTGCTCTCTTTTTCTAGCACTGCCTTCTATCCTCGTCTACCACGGCATACAACTACACTCCCTGCTCCCCTCTACTATTTCTTGACTTTGTTCCCCTCCTGTACCACTAATAACCTCTGGACTACCTGCTTCCCTCTTCTACCACTGCTTACCTCTTCACCCTCCACTTTCCTCTTCTATTACTTCTCTGCACCCCTCTTCTACCACTGTTGAGGAATGAAACCCCCCCTTACCCCCATCCTCACGTAGCAGGGTGGTGTGGTCATATTCTGATCCGGCTCAAATACACGTGGCTGCAGTATAATGAACCTCATTAACTGACTATATAGGGAACCTCCACCCAGTGCTTAATCAGAAAGTTCAGTTAGTCAGCGTATGACTCTGATCCAGGCCAATCCCCCCAGCATTAAAGAGAAGACAGATGTTCACCTCCTCCAGTGCCCCATCAGCCTCACTCTCCTCTATGCTGCTGTAGCCAAAAGGTAGCACTCTGAAGTGATGAGAGAACTGGGTGATCTGGGGGGCTCTGTGATAGAGCCATTGTGTGACTGGGGGGTGTCATGGTGATGGTCAGTCCTCTGATGTGATGAGGGACTCATGTATAGGGGTGACTCAGATATGATGGGGACATCTCATATACTGGAACTATTCTGATGTGATGGGGAGCCTGTGACGTGAAGGGGTGACTGATTTGCAGGAGGAACGTTCATGTGATGGGGGGGACCTCTGACATAATAGAGGGCCTCTCATGTGATGGGGGACCAATGATGTGAAGGGAAGACACTCTCCGAGGTATCAGATGAGATAACCTCTGATATGAAGGGGGCTTATGATGTCATGTTGATTTTATGGAGGAGGTTGTATGCATTGTCACAGGCTCAGGTTTCCCATTGATAAGTCATTTTTAAGTTTTTTACATGTCAGATTGGGATGTCTCAAGATTTTGCATACTTTTTAAAAACACGACTTGAAATAGCTTCAGAAATGCTTTTTTTAGATAATGAAAGGCTGTAACTGCAAAGCACAACCTACCAAGGAAAAAAGAGAATGCCTACACATATAATGAGCAAAAATGGCTGCTCCCACGTACAAATATATTTATTAACTATAGTGAAAAGCACAGTTCTTCAGTTACCATTGGTAGGATTACTTCCATTAAACTAATTCTGGAAAAAAATGCACAGACAATGGTTTCTCCTTTAATATCATGTCTCTCTGCTCCCTGCGTCCTCCTTAGATTAATTGCAGTTTGTGTTAATGAATTGTGTCTGGCCTTAGTACAAATAGCATCCCTCATTAAAATCCCCAGCACTGTGTTTCTATTACTGCTTCTTGTGTAAGCACATGGATACAAAGAGAGATAGGAAAAGAAGGGAGGAGGGGGTAATGGGGGATTTGAGCTGTAAGAAGAATACACAATTAATATTTATGAATAACTTACTCATTAAACATTAATACCAAAACACAAAAGAAGATTTCTGCAATGAAGAATTTTGACATTTTCTTTGACATTTTTCAGTAATGATCGACACCTTGTACCCTGGTGATATCATTATCATCATCATGGCCATTAAATGTCCTGGAGGTTTTCAAGCTGATTGGACAAGTACACAAAAAATGTCCTAAACTGGCCATATACCTTGAAATCTGAAGATCTCTATTCGGTCTCTTTTGGATCTACCAGAACTACAGTGAAGGAAATAAGTATTTGATCCCCTGTTGATTTTGAATGTTTGCCCACTCACAAAGAAATGATCAGTCTGAAAAACGAATGGTAGGCGTATTGTAACACTGAGAGACAGAATAGCAACAAAAAATTCAAAAGAAATGCATGTCTAACAAATTATGCACTGATTTTCATGTTCATGAGGGAAATAAGTATTTGATCCCCTTCACAAAACATGACTTAGCACTTGGTGGCAAATCCCTTGTTGGCAATCACAGAGATCAGACGTTTCCTGTAGTTGGCCACCAGGTTTGCAGACATCTCAGGAGGGATTTTGGCCCACTCCTCTTGGCAGATCCTCTCCAAGTCATTAAGGTTTGGTGGCTGACGTTTGGCAACTCGAACTTTCAGCTCCCTCCACAGATGTTCAATCGGATTAAGGTCTGGAGACTGGCTAGGCCACTCCAGGATATTATTGTGCTTATTCTTGAGCCACTCCTTTGTTGCCTTGGCCGTGTGTTTTGGGTCATTGTCATGCTGGAACACCCATCCACGACCCATTTTCAATGCCATGGCTGAGGGAAGAAGGTTCTCACCCAAGATTTGACGGTACATTGCCCCGTCCATTGTCCCTTTGATGTGGTGCAGTTGTCCTGTTCCCTTAGCAGAAAAACACCCCCAAAGCAGAATGTTTCCACCACCATATTTGACAGTTGGCATGGTATTCTTGGGATCATAGGCAGCATTCCTCCTCCTCCAAATACTGCGAGTTGAATTGATGCCAAAGAGCTCAAATTTGGTCTCATCTGACCACAACACTTTCAACCAGTCC
This sequence comes from Staurois parvus, assembly GCF_062004578.1. Taxonomy (NCBI): domain Eukaryota; kingdom Metazoa; phylum Chordata; class Amphibia; order Anura; family Ranidae; genus Staurois; species Staurois parvus. The sequence continues at coordinate 13,031,575 of NW_028317933.1, forward strand.
TCCTCTGTATTATTCAGATGTTCAGTGGCAAACTTCAGGCGGGCCTGGACATGTGCTTTCTTGAACAGAGGGACCTTGTGGGCATTACAGGATTTCAATCCTTTTGGTGTAGTATGTTAAAAATTGTTTTCTCGGTGACTGTAGTCCCAGCTGCCTGGAGATCATTGACAAGATTCTCACGTGTAGTTCTGGGATGATTCCTTACTGTTCTCATGATCATTGACACTCCAGGAAGTGAGATCTTGCATGGTGCACCAAACCTAAGGAGAATGACAGTTGTTTTGTGTTTCTTCCATTTGCGAATGATTGCACCAACTGTTGTCACCTTCTCACCAAGCTGCTTGGCGATAGTTTGGTAGCCCAGTCCAGCCTTGTGTAGGTCTACAATCTTGTCCTTGGCATCCTTGGACAGCTCTTTGGTCTTTGCCATGGTGGAGAGTTTGGAATCTGATTGTTTGATTGCTCCTGTGGACAGGTGTCTTTTATACAGGTAACAAAATGAGATTAGCAGCACTCCCTTTAAGAGACTGCTTCTAATTTCAGCTTGTTACCAGTATGAAATACACCTGGTAGCCAGAAATCCTGCTGAATGATAGGGGATCAAATCAGTGCATAATTTGTTAGACGCATTTCTTTTGAATTTTGTTGCTATTTTGTCTCTCAGTGTTACAATACACCTACCATTCGATTTTTAGACTGATCATTTCTTTGTGAGTGGGCAAACATTCAAAATCATCAGGGGATCAAATACTTATTTCCTTCACTGTACATATATTTGTATGACAATTTATAACAGTTTATTGATATTATTTATTTATTTTTACTCTGTATCCCAAAGGCTGTTTCTGTCTCTTTTCTTTTTTTTATGTTTCTCTGCAGAAAGGCTGGAATAGAGCTGGGTCATGCGACAGCTGTATATCAATTAGGAAAAAGATTTTTTTTAAATTAAAATAATGAAAGTGCCATCATCTATATACAGAAATAGAAGGGAAAATGTAAATTAAACTGTGTGTGTTTACTATCACTTTAAGTCTGATGCTAGCACAATCTCAGGAATGATGAAATGTTTGTAGATACCTAAACATCACACTTGTAAGATCTTGTTGGACTTCCCATCCAAAACCATGGCCATTAATATATAGAAATCTTGTGCATATATATAATTTCCTCTTCCAGCAGCTGATCGCAAATCCTCACAAGGGAATGTATACTAAAAAAACAAAAAGCAGAGCGCATCTAAGAGTATCTGTAGACGAACAGGAAAACAGAAATCAATGTATGCAGCTCACCTTGGCAAGTGGCTGAAAAAACATCAACTTGTGTCCCCTCTGACAAGCTTGCATAGCAGGAATCCACAGATGACTTTCAAGAGGTATTTCCCAATACATCCTAGAACTCCTGAAGAGGAAGCAACGCATGCTTCGATATGCATTGAGTTTTACTGATTTTAATACATTTGGGACTTTTGTTTATTTGATATTATTATGATTATTATTATTATTATACAGTATTTATAAAGCGCCAATAGTTCGCTCAGCGCTGTACATTACAAAGGGGGACAGAACATGTGACAGAACAATACCAATACAATGCAAAACATGAGGGGATTGAGGGCCCTGCTCTTTCGAGCTTACAATCTAGGAGGGAGGGGATAGTGGTACAGGAGGAGATAGCCGTGGGGGATGGAGTGGTAGGAAGAGTGGAGGAGGTCGGCAAGTTAGCAGGGGGTGGGGTAGGCTTCCCTGAAGAGATGGGTTTTCAGGGTGCGCCTAAAGGAGAGGAGAGTAGGTGATAATCTTATGGGTTGGGGCAGGGAGTTCCAGAGGATGGGTGACAGCCTGGAGAAGTCCTGGAGGCGGGCATGGGAGGAGGAGACCAGGGAACTAGAGAGAAGGAGGTCTTGTGAGGAGCAGAGTGTGCGTGCTGGGCGGTACTTGGATATTAGGTCGGTGATGTAGTTCGGGGCAGTATGGTGGACAGCTTTGTACGTTAGTGTTAGGATTTTGAATTTGATCCGTTGCGCAATCGGAAGCCAGTGGAGGGATTGGCAGAGGGGGGTGGCGGAAATGGAGCAGTTGGAAAGGTGAATGAGTCTGGCAGCTGTATTCAGGATCGACTGAGGCGGGGATAGCCAGCGGCGAGGCAGGCCAGTGAGGAGGGAGTTGCAGTAGTCGAGTCGTGATATGATGAGGGAGTGGATGAGCTGTTTAGTGGTTTCTGGGGTTAGGAATGTGCGTATTTTGGCGATGTTGCAGAGGTGGAGTCTGCACGAGTTTGTTAAAGATTGGACTTGGGGCTGGAAGGATAGGTTGGAGTCCAGATTGACACCAAGTACTCTGGCCTGCAGGGCGGGTTTGATGGTGGCGTTGTTGGATGTGATGGAGAAGTCAATGGGGGGTGGTGTCCGGGCTGGGGGGAAGACAAGAAACTCGGTTTTGGAGAGGTTCAGTTTAAGGAAGTGGAGCGACATCCAGTCTGATATGTCGCTCAGTAGGTGTGTGATTCGGGCAGAGACTGAGGGGGTGAGGTGGGGGGTTGAGAGATAGATTTGTGTGTCGTCGGCATAGAGGTGGTAGTTGAAGCCACATCTTTACTCTGCAACTTGTGGATTCCCAATATCCAACAGCACTGTTTTTGGGCATGGCACACCCAATCCTTGGATGTGTTGCTGAAACCTCTTGTAAGTCAACTGTGGATTCCTGCTATATAAGCTTGTCAGCTGGACACAAGTTGGTGTTTTCTCGGACACTAGCTAAGGTGAGCTACATACATTGATTTCAATTTTCCTGTTCACTTACTGATACTCTTAGAAGCGCTCTCCTTTTTTTTTGTTCCTCTAAAGCAGGGGTGGCTAACCTGTGGCTCTCCAGCTGTTGTGGAACTACATTTCCCATGAGGCATTGCAAAGATGGGAAGTTACTGACTTGCAGAGGCATGATGGAACTTGTAGTCCTGCAGCAGCTGGAGAGCCGCAGGTTGGCCACCCCTGCTCTAAAGGTATAACAGCTTCAACTCTTCTGGGAAGGCTTTCCACAAGATCTCAGAGTGTGTCTGTGGGAATTTGTGCCAATTGAGCCAAAAGAACGTTTGTGAGGTACTGATGTTCAACTAGAAGACTTGGCTTAAAGTCACGCTGTAACAGCAAAAAAGCCACTAGTTTTGGAAGTGCACAATTGTCAAAAATAGAAATACATGAATTCAAAATTAGAGTGGTATCCATATAGTTTTGGCCAGATAATGGATGTGATGGCATAGTGTCCACCAACCTTTGATCATATAGTGTATGGAAGTCCTTTTTTATTCCTTGTAAGTTGGACACAGCAAGGAGAATAAAAGAATAAAATGGCTGAGACTGGAAAACTAGGATCTGTTCTTACTGCTGCTGTTTCCAGATCTCTTATTATTGGCAATAAAAGGCAAATGGCGACATTGCAGAGCTTACCAATACCACACCTGTACAATACCATTGCTGTTTAGGTACCATTGCCCAACTATCTGGGCCTTCTAACACCAGGAGAGGCTGAACCTGAGAGGCAGGTGCGTTGGGGGGGATATACTTGCAGAAACCAAAGTACTTATAAACTTAAATCAACAGGTGGCCTGGAGCATGACCAAGACAAAAGAACACTTTATTTGGGAAGGGGCTGTCTTTTATTGGGCTAGGAGATGGTCCTGTGGGTTCCAGAGGTGGAGTTAACTTGTTATGTGCTGACGTGAGATGGGCCAGGAGAGTGTATTTTCACTGAGAACGTTCTAAATTTATATTGCAATGTTCACCTTAAAATAATTTAATCATTATTGTGACAAATGTAGAGATTGGTCAATCAGCCACAAGGAACAGGGCAGATTACTCTACTACTACAACTACTTTGCCTAACTGCTTAACAACTATTAAGATAAGATATCAGCTACAGTAGGATTGCATTGATTTAATCTTTTTCTGCCACTGATTAATGTCATATGTCATCAGCAGCTGGGGAGGGGGCTTTACACACACTCTCAACAATTGTAATTGTAAATGTCACAAGCTGACTTTTGGCTTTCATTTGGAAGCTGCTGGTGGGCTTCCAAGAAACCCTGGAATCTGCACTTTACCCAAAGGCAACTTTCCCCATTGCCATATTTCTCTGGCTGCACTATGCCTCCTGCGGGCCCAGGAACCGCATGGCCGGTCTCAGAAGTTAAATCAATTTTAAATCCATTTAATGATCTCCCCTAGCTAGTAAGAACCCAAAAGCTCCATTAGCATCAGTAGAGTGCTGTTTCATTAAAGTGACTGTAAACCCTCACCTTGTAAAACAACCCATTCAGTTTACAACAAAAATGAAAGGCAAAACATATGTGTATAGATATAAAAACCATGATTAAAAACAATATAAACACCTTTTTTTCCAGGTTTTTATAAATCACATGCCCTCTGTTTTCAGCTGCAAAATAGTTAAGGGAGGGGAAACAGTAGTATAATGATCTTCCCGGTAAAAATCATAAATATCTCACCACTGGAGTTTCCAGGAGGTAGAGGAAACCATTTGGTGATCCAACTCTCCAGCATCTAACAAAAACTGTAATACATGTTTTGGGTGACCTGCAGTTGCGCTATTCTAACCAGGCATGTCCAAATTATTTAGAAAGAATAGTGGTTTGGTTGTTAGCATTCTGAATTCAGTCCTTTTTCTGAATCCTGACCAGGATACTATCTGCATGGAGTTTGCATGTTCTCCTTGTGTGAGTTTCCTTCAACGCTCTAAAGGCATGCAGGTAGGGTCATTGGCTCTTGTCTATATTGACCCTAGTGTGTGTGTGCATGTACTGTATGTGAGATGCGGACCTTACACTGTAAGCTCCTTGTGGGCAGGGATTGATGTGGATGTACAGTATTTTAAATTGTGCAAGAATTGTGTAAATTGTCGGTGCTAAATAAATGACTCTAGAACACTGTTAATATGCTAAACGCACTGCCTGCAGACTCCTGGGAGCCTTTTGTCCAGGTAGTAATAATTCTGAGACAAGGAACACAGTATAACTAGTGAGGGGCTGTATGTATTATCGCTTCTCAAGGTAGAGAGACTCCCAATATCCAAGCACAACTCCTCCTGTAGGTGCTAGCCCAGCTCGTGTGCAACATTGATGAGAACAAATGACGTCCGATCGGCTGCACTCCAAACAATCCACTTTATTGAACCAAGATAAAACCAATACAGACAGTGGAAATACAGTGGGGGACTGGCAGGTAGTGAGGGGCTGTAGTTAACTGCTGTCAGCCCGCCATTTGTTTACATGGGCTGAGTGGTCACTGCAGATCGCATAATCCAGTCATTCCAACAGCAAGAATCCGCATATTCCTGCCACAGGAATCTATCGGCTGCACCAATCCGGCTGTGTGAGAGGGGCTATAGTGTCACTTTAATTCATGATGTACTTGTATGTATGAAAGGACCAGAAAGTGGGCGGTGGTTCTCTTCTCTGTGTCCTCTAGATAGGGTTCATAATTAGCCTCACAAAAGAAACACCCTTTATAAGCAGATAGTGCTTAGTGAAGAACATATCTGTTTAATCAAATGCTACACAAGCAAGGATAACTAAGAATGGTTAAAACCAACAGCAGCCCATTGGAAACAAATTTCACATAACTACATCAAATGTTACATGGCTGATATGTATTAACTGCTGTTGGTTACAGCACTTCAATGGTCCATACCCTATACTTATAAAGCCAAGAGTGTCCCATAAAAACAGATAATTGACCTCCCAAAGCAAAGTAACCAAACCTTTCATACTTGCAATGTTAAAAAAAACATGGGCGTAGTCTACCTTGCTGTTTGCTCTATCCCTTTGTCCCCTTAGGTGGTCCCTCTTTATGTAATCCTTCTTTATTTGTCTTATTGTCTCTGACATTCCACTGGTTTAGACAGTACCATGTAATCATTTCTGTGTAAATGTTTTCTACTGACTACAGCATTCATATCAATCTTGTGTAGAGGACACTTAATCTCCTATATTGATTTCTGGTGATCTGCATATATTTGTGACCTGTTTGCCCTTATTTGTGCTAAATAAAGGAATTACAAAAAAAAGCACATGAGCATACAGTGACTTAGTAGTTATCACTTTGGCTGTGCAACACTGGGGGCCTCCTGCCAAGGATAAGAAGTTTGCATGTTCCTACTATGCTTGTGTCTGTTTCCTTTGGATACTCCAGTTTGCTCCCATATTCCCTGGATGTGCTGGTAGGTATAATAAATAACCGTTTGCTCGCTAACCAAGACATCTCCAACTCCTCTATGATCACAACCTTTGCCATACAAGCCTTTGACAGGTTTTTTCCTACCCGTAAGAAGTTCTCTTTACCATCCTGATGTCCACCATGAGTGCCCAGGATTGGGTTTACCAAGGTATCAAATGCAACTGTCCACTTCCCGCGTGGAGTCAGGGGTATTCTCCTCCAGCGTACCTGCTTATTTGCAACCTCATCAAGTATAGGCGGTTCTTATCCTATTTTTCAAAACATCACATACATCTAACAACACTATCAACTCACTGCACCATAGGGGCTCTCCGAACTTTACTCCTATTCTCTCTTTTCCAGTGGATATCGCAGAGCTTTTACCTACAAAACTAATTTTGAGGACCACCACCCTACAGACATGATGCTGGTAGGTTAACATCCTAGGGACACAATGATGGTAGGTTAATTGGCTCCTGTCTGAATTGGCCCTAGTATGTGTATGTAAACGTATATACTGTATGCATGTGAGATAGGGACCTTAAATTGTAGGCTCCCTAAAGACAGGGACTGATGTGAATGTACGATATATAAAGTACTGCTAAATTGTTGGTACTATATGAATGCCTGTAATATTAATAAATAAAACAAGTACTGAAAACATTAAACAAGCTGGTAAAATATGAAAATAAAATGTGTCCCTCTTGTGTATTTATTATTTTAGCAAGGCCCGCACATCTCTTACCTGGCTGTCTGCCCAGGTATCTTTGTTTGCCCAGTCCTTGTGGGATCGGATATACCACCACTGGATCTCCAGTGAGTAGGGGATATCACCGCTGCCACGAAAGGAGCACGCCATCTCTACATCTTCTCCAGGGTGAGCGCTAACATCATGTGGTATTTCCGTGAACAATGCTGAAAAGGAAAAGCAAAATTATAAATATTTTTGTAAATTAATAGAACATAAGTAACAACCGTTCAATTTCCCAAAAGAAAATGATTCTTATTTTGACTCATTAGCAGGGTATAATGATCACACTACTGGCCGAAGACCAATCCATAAATATAACCTCTGTAGCTATCACTGCCAGTGTCCACATTGTAGTTTCATCCCCCCCTTCCCCCAGGTGATTTTTTTACATCCTTCTCAGCATGTTTTCAGGTGTGCAAAACCGCATGTTGCGCAACACCATCTGGTTCCTTGCAACTGCTCTGTGAGTGTATTTTTTAAATGAATGGGCTGCTGTGTCTGTGCAAATGCAGCATGAAGGACCTTCATTGATGTGAACCAAGCCTTAAAGCTGACATGGTAATCACATGATCAGGAAACCGCTCTTATTGGTTCCCAGTTGTCAGTGGGGACCCCAGCTATCACTAACAGCCAGGATTAAGAGCCAACAGCCTAGCAAAGTGTAGGCTCCTAATTCTTAAAGGGGAAAAAAACATATTAACATACTGTATCCTAGTGGGCAGAAAGTTGTTAACAGATCAAAAGGAAGCAAATAAGAGAAGTTCATTGTTAGGGTTTACTTATACTTTTCAAACCCTCATAGATTATAAGGGTACTGAAATAGGGTTCAAATAGATACATTTTCTATATGACAAAATAAGAAGCCCCCCTCAGCCCCCCCTTATACTTACCCGAGCCCCAACTCGATCCAGCGACGTGCACGAGAGCAGCGGCACTTCTGGGTCTTCCTTTCCCCATTGGCTCACACAGCAGTGGGAGTCATTGGCTCCTGATGCTGTCAATCACAGCCAGTGAGCCAATGAGAAGAGAGCAGGGGCGGAGCTGAGCACTGCTCTGTGTGTGAATTGACACAAAGAGCGCGGCTTGGGAGTGAGCCTGCTTGAGTGGTCCCATAGCAGGACCAAAAAAGAAGAGGATCTGGGCTGCTCTGTGCAAAACTATTGCACAGAGCATGTAAGTATAACATGTTTGTTATTATTTATTTTTTTAACTCTTTCCGCTTTAACTAGAAAAGATACTCTGTTGCATCCATCAATCTCAAATAATGCAGAGCTAATTACAGATCTTCCTATTAGGGAATATTGGTGTATGAGCGATCATAATATGATAACGTTTTATCTAAACTATAAAAAAATAAGTATATACTGTAAAAATAAACACTTAATAGTAAAAGAGCCAACTACCCTGTGCCAAGGGGGCCTTTTAATATACAGACTAGGAGAGATTATTGTAAAAAGAACATAGACAAAGACATAAGTGAGTTTTTCCTCATCAACTTTATGAAAAAAACATTGCATCATTTATCTTATGTGTAATAAGAATACAATCCTAAAAATAAAACCCACTTCTACTGTTACAAAAGCAATAAATGAGAAGAAAAAAAAGCACTTAAATAAAATTGTGAGGAAACTCTTTCATCCTTCCGGAGTTACAAAGGGTACAATAAGAGCTGCAAAAAAAAAAAAGATCAGACTGGAAAAAATTCAAAACCAAAAAGGCAGGTTGCTAATGCGATTGAAGTGGCACTGCAGGAAAACAGTGAAATACACAGATGAATACCTACAGTATATGTTAATTGCCAGAGGATTTGTTCTGTCCTGCCAGTCCTGCGATTTATAACCACCTGCCACACTGAACAGCTATGCTCTGCTTATCCCTGGTTCAGCTTTACTGCTTCCTGAATCCCTCCCTGCTGATGATGCTGCTTCCTTGTCCAATAAGCAAGTAACCTTAAATTCTATGTTACCCCAACATTTCATATTCCTGATATGTGCCTGTTGTACCATGTACTTGTATGAAAAAGTATCCTGTTCTCTTTGCTTGGCTTTCTTTGTGTGAAATGCCTACTGATCCTGCCATTCTCTGCTTACCTCCTTCAAACTGACCACATCAGAGCATGGAAGCACGTCCCTTCCAACGTGGTCAGTTTTCTTCTTTGCATTCTACTTGGGAACACAGCCTGTCTGTAATGCAGTGGTCAGTTTTCTACTGACCCCCCCCCCCCCCCCGGGCACAGCTCTCCACTGGGAGTATCAGTGTACTGCTGTTTCTCTGTCTCCTGCTGACACCCCCCCCCCTGCAGTCTCCACCCCCATCTCTCTATGTAACTAGAGCGGAGGTCATAGTGCAGCTGCACTATTTAAAAAAAAATATATTTATTATAGGTACTTATCTAGTGCTGTCATTTTACGCAGCGCTTTACATATATATTGTACAGTCACATCAGTCCTTAACCCTCAAGGGGCGTACAATCTAAGGTCCCTAACTCACATTCATACATACACATATTAGTGCCAATTCAGCTACCAGCGTGTCTTTGGAGTGTGGGAGGAAACTGGAGTACCTGGAGGAAACCCACAGGGAAAACATGCAAACTCCAGGCAGGTAGGGCCATGGTTGGGATTCGAACCGACGACCCTAGTACTGCCAGGTGGAAGTGCTAATAATTTAGCCACTGTGCTGCCCATGTATACAAAGTATATACTGTATAAACAAACATTTTGCATTTCATGTCTATTTTCATCTGAATGAGTTGTTTTATATGGTAAGAGTTCACATATACTTTACATATGTGTGTCATCTGTCAGGCTATACATTGTGAAAGGTATGTAAATCATGAGACTGGCTGAAATGAATTAGAAGTCCTTTGGTAGGATAAACCATACACATAATTGTATTTCTTTTTTTTTCCAATAAGCACATAATTGTATTTCAGCTGTGCATTTAGCTGCTTGGAGGTCCGCTTTAAGATGAATACAAAAAACTGTTTTTTTATATATGAATCACACAATACAAAGCCCCCCAAAAACATTGACAGATTTAGATATACATAAAAACAGCTTCAAGTTTATATGGCCCTGAATCCATTATATGAAATATACATGGGTAGATCACCTACACCAGATAGCTAATGTTAACATGACAGTAACTACAAACACATGACAGTAAACGTTTCTCCTGTACAAACTCTGTAAAAAGTGTAAATCCACCCAAAAGGTAATATTCAAGGATGAATGCCAGACACAAAAAATTTCATTCATATATATTTGTTAATAGCCGCAAAGAACATAAATCCACCAAATGTGGACCAAAAGTCTTTGTAAAACCACATATTACTTTGTAATAAGTAGCAGTGAGCTCACCACTGTGCTGTAAATAGCCGATGCAGAGAGCAGCACTGTGGGAGGGACTCAGTAGGCCCCACCCACTACAGGTTGTATGCAGAAAACTACAGGAGGGGGTGGAGACAGGACCCGTCATCCTGCATAAGGAGAGAGAGCAGCAGTGCCCGGTCTTTATCACATCAAGCTTGTACACAAAGGTAAAGTTTTACACTAGATTACTACACAGATCTGAAAGAAATACACAAAAGTAGACATGTGTGGTTTGTTGCGGATTACATTTTTGTTATTAGGAGATTCGGATGTATCCGAATTTCCAAATGACAACAGTAATGAATGTCAACATATCCGAAATAAATTATAATGAAACAAACGAAGTTCATTTGTTTCATTCAGATGCTTGAAGCAGGAAGCTTCAAAGCAAGGAAACAAATGATCCGCATTATTTGATAATAGCTGGTTGTTAAGGAGCGGGCGGCCGGACGAGATTCCCGCTATCAGCAGAATGCAAACAAAACATATACTGGTTTACATAAAAAAAAAAAACAGCGTGGGGGTCCCCCCCAATCCCTACCAGACCTTATCCAAGCATGCAGCCTGACAGGTCAACAAGGGGGGGGGACGAGCAAGCACCCCCCCGAACCATACCAGACCACATGCCCTCAACAAGGGGGGGGGTGCTACCACCACCTAAAGCACCTTGTCTCCATGTTGACGAGGACAAGGGCCTCTTCCCCGCAACCCTGGGCAGTGGTTGTGGGGGTCTGCGGACGGGGGTCTTATCAGAATCTAAAAGTCTCCAAATCCCGCTCCTCCCCATGTGAATCAGTAGGGGGTATGGGGTATATTCACCTAAAAAAAAGTGTCAAAGATAAATAAAAACACAAACATTTTTTTAAAAGTCCTTTATTAAAAAATCATAAAAACAACCCCCCCATGTCTCCGAATGAAATGCAGCATCAATCACAATGATTGCAAGCCGCTGACCCCCCTTAAAAAATTGAGCACGCAACGTTTGCCTCCTGGTGACTGACACAGCTCTGGATCCCACCCACAGTAAATAAACAAAAGGATATGGTCATCTGATGACAGGTGACCCCGCCCCTTTGTTTATTTACTGTGGAACCAGAGCTCTCAGTTGGTGGGGGCAAACATTTACGTGCAACTTTTTTTAAATATTTTGTTTTTTCGTGTCTGCAGCCGGCGTTCATCGTGATTAACGCTGGATTTGCTTTGGGACACTGAAACAGTGTTTGAGTTTTTATTTTAAAAAAGTCTAAAAAAATGTTTTGGTGAATGAGTAGGGGGTACTATGTATTTACTTCATATGGGGGGGGGATCTGGGTTAAGGGGGATTCCAGATTCCAATAAGCTCCTCGTCCACAGAGCCCCCCTGCCTCAAAGCACCCCCACAGGTTAAAGGCATGTGTTCTGGTATGGTTCGGGGACCCCCCATTTCTTGGCCTGATGGTCTGCAGGCTTGGATAAGGGTCTGGTATGGATCTTGGGGGGGGGACCCCACTCCATTTTTTTAAAGAAATTCTTAAATTGACATTTGTTTAGTTTACATTTTGCTGACAGAAGATGAGTCATGGTTGTTAAGAACGCAGCATCCACCCAGCTATTCTTCACAATGAATTCAGATAGATTTGATATTTTTGATTTGATTCATATTCGAATACTTTTGAGTCCATTCGAAAAATTTGAATCTGCTTGAAAACATATAAATGGAATGAAACGAAAGAAATGAAATTAATAACTTGACGAGTCAATTTGAACCAGAATGAAATAAATGTTTTCATTTTGCACATGTCTAACACAAAGCACACCTAGATTCAAATATAAATACAACATTCAAATATAAAGACAACATTTGATTATCCCGGAGTTCAGCTTTAAGTTATAGTCAACCCTGGCTTCTCATATATCATGGATACTCTTTTAGTCTTGGATCCTCCTATAATTCTGGACTCCTAATCATTTTCATCTGGGAGTATTTTTTTTTTTTATGCTCCCACCAGGGGCGGACTGACAACTCATGGGGCCCCCGGGCAGTAAGGGATCGTGGGGCCCATGTGTCCTTGCCCAAACTCAAAAAAGCCTATGAAAAAGGTACCAGGGGCATCTCATGGGGCCCCCTACTGACCCCGGGCCCTCGGGCAGTGCCCGAGTTCCAAATGGTCAGTCCGCCCCTGGCTCCCACTCACTTTTGTGTCCCAAAAAAAAAAAAGCACAGAAAGAGGGAAATCCTCATATTGGCAAAATCGGGGGTGAGGACCCCTGAATTCAAGCACAGAGATCTCAATGTCAGATGGTTTAACACTTCAGCATGTACCATAAACAGAAGTATCAGTTTTGGGTGTGCTGGCAATTAAAGGCCTTGCTCACATAGGCATAGAGAACAGTCATTTGCTTTGTGTTATTGAAGCTTTCCAAATGCTGTGAAAAGTCAATGCCTGTTCTATAATATAAAAATCAACGATCCGCACACACATTCACTTTTGAATGCATTTGCATTACTTTGCATTTATTGTTGATTTTGACAGCAACATTTGGCTTACCAATTCCCCATTCAAGTCATTGACGACACAACCCAAACAACTTTTGTAAGACATTAAGGGATTTTTTTTTTGCTGTGTACTATAAAAATCATAGTTTCATTGATGCCAGAAAGTAGAGTACTATGACTCCAGGTACTGCGTCTTTCTTTTTTTTTTTTTTTTTTTAATTATTAATATGTTTTATTAAATTTTATTTCATTACATAGATCAACAATATGCAATTTATCAAAACACAAATAATCCAAATAACTTCTTTACCCCTCATTCCATCCCCCCTGATCCCTCCCTCCCCAAATAAATTACCCCTGTCCAAATAATCCTTTCCTATCCTGTTTACCAATCACAGTCTAAGCCCTATATTCTCTCTTCACTTTGCACCTGTCCATTTATTCAGTGTAGTTTTCCAGCTCTACTATCGGGGCACCCATTGCTTCAAGGTATTGTTTAGATGTCTTAAAATCGTATCACCTACTCCAGTCCTTTCTAAATTTTTCCATTCTATCTTCATATATATGGTATAACACCTCCATCTTATTTATATACTGATCAT